>NC_092877.1:280208623-280510811 GCF_028372415.1 Notamacropus eugenii
TTTTTTTTTTTTAAAGGTGACTGACTTGGGTTAAATTTATGCTTAAGAAGATTATTTTGGCAGCTGTGCTAAGAAAGGGTTGAAGAAGTGAGAGACTAAAAATAGGGAGTTCAGTTAAAAGACTATTAAAATTGTCCAGTCTTATATATACTACAATGGCTGTCATGTTAATGAACTCATCTTGTATTTATAAAACTGAATCTATTTTCAAAGAGCAAAAACACCTATTTGGCATTTCCCAGGTATGAAGTGTTCATTAAGTCCCAGACCAGACTAGGCAAAAAGGGAGCTATGTTTAGAAAAATGTCTCTTAGCACACTGACTCCTACATTGTGAGACCATGTGTTTATGTTATTACGCAAGAGACTGAAAAGACTGGTTGAGGGACCGTGGGGAGCAAAAGAGTAAAAGAATGATTATGAAACCTACTTTCAAAATATAATATTCTGAGTTGCCCTGTGTAGATATACCACTTTATGCAAAACATATTTCCATATTAGCCATAGTTCCCCCCAAAAGCAAGGAGAATAAAGAAATTGAGAAATTACACTTCAGTTTGCACTCAGAGTTTATCAGTTCTCTCATTGGAGGTGGACAGCATTTTTTCATCATGAGTAATTTGGAATTGTCTTGGACTGATCAGAGTAACCCAGTCTCTCCCAATTTATCATCATTTCAACAATGCAATTATTAATTGTTCATAATTTACTATTGATTAACTGATAACCACATATCATAGTCAACTTATTTACCACTTGAATAGAAGCATTTAGTGATATCGAAGAAAAAACTACACACTTCAATTTATAGGAATGGTAAGAGTTGTGAAGAAATGAGGAGCAAAGCTTCAATTTTCCCACATGCCTCTGCAATCAGCTATGCTTTAAATAAAAAAAGAACTGTCTTAGAAATATAATCAAGAGTATAAGAAATACAGAAACGTAATCACTGGTGACAGAAATACAAAAACATTGCCACCAACAAAAAAAATGCAGAATGATCATGTAAAGGTTTAATTGGGTGTTGGTACAAATTTATACTTTTTGAAGTCCATAAAAAGAGCTGAAAGGCTAACCATATAGAACTACAAAAACCCATCACACAAGAAAATGCATGATTATCATCCAAATCTCATGCAGGATTCTTCATTGGAATTCTGTATTTTGTTGAAATTGGGGTGGGAGTGAAGGGCGCAGGTAGAATAAAAGAAGAAAATCTGTTTCCTATAAAACTAGAAGGCTTTCTAACTACAAAATTCCTTCATCTGATCAGACTTTATGAACCTTAATAAGAAAAAAGACAGCAGCCATTGAGACAATATTCATGAAACACCTGGGTATCTGATATAGCTATACAATTCTCTTAGTCTCTTACCAATGGCACTTTCCTGTAGAGAGTAACAGCTGGTAATTATCTAATTTAATCCATTCAACAGCTCTCAACTTGTAAAATCAACATTTTCAGTTCTTCATTTCTTCCTGATATAGTACTCTTAGAACACAAGACGGTTATTTTAATCCTTGTCCCCAAAAAGTATCAGTCCACCTATTTTTAAAAATCTACTCAAAAGGGT
The DNA here is from genome assembly GCF_028372415.1 of Notamacropus eugenii. NCBI lineage: Eukaryota > Metazoa > Chordata > Mammalia > Diprotodontia > Macropodidae > Notamacropus > Notamacropus eugenii. Next base: position 280,210,197 of record NC_092877.1, read on the forward strand.
AGTTTCTAATTAACATGTCAGTGAATAAGTGAGAGGGAGAAAATGAAAAATTTTTCTTATTTCATATATTTCTTGTATGAATATATAAGACAAGAAAGGGAACAGAATGTATTTGGTTTGGGGGAATTAAAATATTATTCAAAACAGAATTTTTAAACCAAGTAAATGTCATTGAAAATTATCATTTTATGCATCTCATACCCTAATATATATGGATCCAGAATTTTATTTGCCTTTACTTTTGCACATAAACAAAATGTCAATTAAAATATGTGAGTATATATATACATATGTAAGTATTAATAATTAAATTCACATTTGGGTTAAGATTTATGGAATGGACACATGTGCCTCTTTTTCATAGTCATTATGAATATAATTTGGTTCTCCTAGGCTTGGGGAGCGTCCTGGAACTACTATTTCCCAAATTTTTTTAAAAGCAAGACATTTAAGTGGAACAACGGGTAGATTCCTAGAATTGGGGTCAAGAAGAAATGATTCAAATCCTTACTCAGACATAGTTTCCTCCTCTATAAAATGAGAAAAAAATAATTATAAAAATTAGCTCAAAAAGAGATTGAAGGATCAGATAAAATAATGGTCTTAAAACTTCTTTTTTTTTTTTTGCAAAACCATATACTTCTATATAACTTCCAGTTACTGTTATGACTTAACATGGGTCTTTTCTGCCATATCTTCATTGATTATGAGGACTCTCAAAATTGACACCAGAATCCTTAACACTTTTAGAAGCCCATCATACCAGGATTGAAGTTTCTCTGACTGGTGATCTAGACCAAGGACTCCACTGCCCTACTATAGCTCTGGAAGATTTATATCTAAAAATGAGAGCCTTCTCAGCAAATACCTCTGTAGCCCCCTCAAGGAGTATATGGTGAATGACATCCCTCATCACATACACTAAGGACCAGTAGGTAGTGTTTCTATGTCCTCAATGTATTAATTCTTCTAGCAGAGACAAAGTGACAGACATATCCCCTGCTTCTTTTCTTATGGAGCATCCACTGGGTGCCAAGCATGCTATAGTTGCTATGGTGAGTTACAAAGGAATCATCAGACAGGATATCTATCTCCAATTAATGAGAGAGACCACAGCAGATGCAAGCATGAAAGTAATTATAAGTGTGTGAATCTAAAGCATATTTGGGATGAGAGGATCAAGTTCAGAGTGAGAGGTTCTCAGAATCTGGTGGACTGAATGATTTATAGATAGAAGGGATTCTTAGACGTTGGATAAAAAGAAACATATGGTACTATCTACCACACTCCAAACTCCAGAGCCTAAATTGCATCTGGATAGCCAGGGAAATCCTGGTTAATAGACAATTAGCTGGCTTCCCAGAGCCAAGATGGCAGAGTAAACTGTAAGTGCTCTCACCCTCCCTTGTTGACCTTGAAAAACTCAGCAAATATTGCTCCAGGAAAAATCTGGGAATAGCAGAAGGGGAACAGCAATTTTTTAGCTCAGGAGGCTGGGCAGATTGATAGGAAGGGTCCCTCTTGCTGTGGCTGAAGGGAACTAGTGCAGGACCAGAAGTGTTACAGCAAGCCCCACCTCAACAGACCAGTAGGAGATCCTGAGCCACAGGGGTGTCACGGAAGTAAGTGCCAGTATCAGGATCCCATGTATGCCTTAGCACAGCCGAGGGAATTGGGCAGACACCAGTGCAAACAGGGGTCCATCAGCCTCGGAGCCTGCCTGTGCTCTAACCCAACCCAAAGGGAGGAGGAGACCTCCAGTGGCCAGACCACCCCTCCCCCACACCTCACACTGTGAACTTCAGTGTAATCATGGAGAAAATGAGAAAGACTTCACCTGGCTTCATCCTTGGCACATACCAGCCAACTCAACATCAGGTAAGCTGCAGCACTATATAGCTTCTAGCTGAAAGAACCAGAGGCCACAATACACAAAAGCAGTAACAAGGCCCAAGACTCCTAGCACAAGAAATGTAGTACAGTGCCCACTGTGCCCTACAAACAGAGATCTACTTAAAAAGCCAGGAAAAAGGCAATCACCATGAACAAGAAGCAAATTAGAAAAACAAATTCCATAGGATCTTATTATAGGGACAGGGAAGATCAAAATACAAATTCAGGACAGCAGAGACACTTTACCCACATCTGAAACCTCAACAGGGGAATATTAACTGGTATCAAGCCCAAAAAGTATTCTTGGAAGAGCTCAAGAAGGATTTTAAAAAGCCAAATTAGATAGGTAGTAGAAAAATTGATGAATGATTTTAAAAATACAATTGACAAAATGAAAAAAGAAAAGAATTCATTGAAGAGAATGGTTCCATAAAAAGTAAAACTGTCCAAATGGATAGTAATGTATGCAACCTAACTAGAGAAAATAACTCCTTAAAAGGAACAATGGGACAAACGGAAAAGATAGTAAAAAAAAAAAAAAAAGCATTAACTGAAGGGAACAATTAGTTAAAAAGTAGAATTGGGCATGTAAAAGCTCATGAGGCATCAAGAATCAGTCATAGCAAATGTAAAGAATGAAAAGTAGAAGAAAATGTAAAATATCTGATTGGAATAACAACTCACCTGGAAAACTAATCCAAGAAAGAAAAATCTAAGAATTATTGGTTTATGAGAAAGCCATTATGCAAAAAAGAGCCTAGACAATAACTTCCAAAAAATCATTCAGGAAAACTGCCCTGAGGTCCTAGGTCCAGAAGGCAAAATAGGCATTGAAAGAATCCACTGATCACCTCCAGAAAGAGATTCCAAATGGAAAGATCAAGGAATATTGTTACCAAATTCCAGAACTGTCAGATCAAGAGAAAATACTTCAAGTAGCAAGAAAGAAGCAATTCAGGTATCAAAGCACTACAATCAGGATCATCTGGGACCTTCCAGATTCTACATTAAAAGATCAGAGAGATTGGAATATGATATTCTGTAAGGCAAAGGATCATAGACAATGACTATGGATCAACTACCCAGCAAAACTGAGTATAATCTTTCAGAAAAGGAGATGGACATTCAGTGAAATAAGGAATTTCCAGAGCTTCCTGATGAAAAGGCCAGAGCTCAAAAGAAAATTTGGTCTTCACATGTGTGTTTGTCCTTCGTTGCTGAAGAAGACCATGCCATCAGAGAACTAATGACATGACTTGCATTGACTTTATTTTGAGTGGGAGAGGGCTGTGCAAGTCACTAGCCTCACTTTTCCTCCAGAGCCATCTAAATCCAGTGACCAGATATTCATCAGGATGACTGGAGATGACCCAGGATGAGACAATTGGGGTTAAGTGACCTGACCAAGTCACACAGCTAGTGAGTGTCAAGTGTCTGAGGTGAGATTTGAGAGAGAAAAAGGTAAAAGGAGAAAAGGGGGAAAAATATGTTATTTAATATGGACAAACTGTTTACATCCCTATGTGGCAGGATGATATTTCTTAATATACATTTTTATGACATTTAAAGGGGATATACATAGATAGAGGTTGTGTATAACTTATGTGGTGATAAAAAACCTAATGAAGGGGTGCAAAGGGAGGGGAGGAAAGGAGGATGCAGAAAAGGGTAAATTGCATCATATGAAGAGGCACAAAACCATATTAAAGTAGTTGGGAAGAAAAGAGAGAGATGAGCCTTGTTTGAACTTTATTCTCATCAGATTTGATTCAAGGAGGGAATAACATACTGAGTTAAGTATAGAAATCTAACTTACCCTACAGGCAGTAGGAGGGGAAAGGGGAAATAAAAGGGAGGAGAGTGATCAGAAAGGAGGGAAGTTTGAGAGAGGGGAAGGGAAAAGGGAGAAATAAAACCATAAATGGAGAGCACAGCATGGAGAGAAAGACACAGAGATTAATCATAACTGTAAATGTGAATGAGATAATTTCTCCCATAAAACAGAGGCAGATAGCCAAATGGATTAAAAACCATACATAAAATATATTGTTTACAAGAAACATATTTGAAACATACACACAGTATAAAGTAAATGGCTGGAATATAATATTTTATGCTTCAGTTGAAGTAAAAAAAAAAGCAGGGGTAGTAATCCTAATCTCAGACAAAGCAAAAGTAAAAAATATCTAATCAAAAGAGATGAGGAAGGAAATTATATCCTGCTAAAATGAAATAATTTCATTACTAAACATATAGGCACCAATAGTATAGCATCTAAATTCTTAGAGCAGAAGTTAAGGGAGTTACATGAAGAAATAGACAGCAAAACTCTACCAGTATGGGGACCTCCCTTACCCTTCTCTGAACTTAATGAATTTAACCTCAAAATAAACAAGAAAGAAGTTAAGGAAGTGAAAAAAATTCTGGAAAAGGTAGGTATGACAGACTTCTGGAGAAAACTGAATGGGGATAGAAAGGAATATATCTTTGCCTCAGTGGTACATAGCACATACATAAAAATTGACTATGTACTAGAGCATAAGAACCTCACAATCCAGTGCAGAATGGCAGAAATAATCCATCCTTTCAGATCACGATGCATTAAAAATTATATATAACAAAGAGTAATGGAAAATTAATGAAAAGGGTAATGAAAAATTAATTGGAAACTAAGTAATCTAATCCTAAAGAACGAGTGGGTCAAACAACAAATCATAGAAACAATCAGTAATTTCATTCAAGAGAATGACAATAATGAGAAAACTTACCAAAATTTATGGGATGCAAAGAAAGCAGTTCTTAGGGGAAATTTTATGTCTCTGAATGCTTAATATGAATAAAATAGAAAAAGAGGAGATCAGTAAATTGGGCACGCAACTGAAAAGGCCAGAAAAAGAACAAATTGAAAATCCCCAATTAAATATCAAATTAGAAATACTGAAACACAAAGGAGAGATTAATAAAACTGAAATTAAGAAAACCATCAAACTAATAAAAAACTAAGAGCTGGTTTTATGAAAAAAAACAATAAAATTGATAAAACTTTGGTCAATTTGATTTAAAAAAGAAAGAAGAAAATCAAATTACCAGTATCAAAAATGAAAAGAGCGAACTCACCTCCACTGAAGAGGAAATTAAAACAATGATTAGAAATTACTTTGCCCAACTACATGCCTACAAATTTGAAAATCTTAGTGAAATGGATGAATATTTACAAAAACTTAAATTATCCAGATTAATGAAAGAGGAATTAAAATATTTAACTCCATCTCAGAAAATAAAATTGAATAATATTCCCTAGGAAATTCCCTAGGAAAAAATCTCCAGGGCCAGATGAATTTACAAATGAAGCATATCAAACATTTAAAAAACAGTTCTTTCCAATACTATATAGTCTATTTCGGAAAACTGGGGAATCGCTGAACAAGTTCTGGTAGATGGATGTAATGGAATACTATTGTGCTATAAGAAATGACAAACCGGCAAACTTCAGAAAAACCTGGAAAGACTTATATGAACTGATGCTGAATGAAATGAGGAGAACCAGGAGAACATTATACACAGTAAGAGCCCTAGTGTGCAAACACTGTTTCTGATAGATTTAGCCCTTCACACCAATGCAAAAACCTAAAACATTCCCAAAGGACTTTTTTCAGAACAAAAAAGGGAAATTCTTCTCACTTCCCTACCGACATATCATGGCTTCTTATGCTGTGACTCACTCTCAACAACAGCGTCAAGGAGGAGATGCAATGATGAAAGAGAATGGTTATTGTTATTTTTAGCATCTTGCAGTTCTTTTATTGGGCGGCTAGGTGGCGCAATGGATAAAGTACTGGACCTTAAGTCAGGAAAATTCATCTTCCTGAGTTCAAACCTTGCCTCAGACGAGCTGGGTGACCCTGAGCAAGTCACTTAACCCTGTTTTGCTTCAATTTCCTCATCTGTAAAATGAGCTGGCAAAGGAACCAGCAAACCATTCCAGTATCCTTGCCATGAAAACCCCAAAGACTGAAAAACAACTGAGCAGTGGATTTACTACTTTCAACATCTCCCTAATGTTTGCATATTTTTCATAAAATGGATTTATAGTGCTTTATAAATATAATGCTTTATATAGTGCTATATAGAAATAAAACTTATATCCTGCTTTAAGGTTTGCAAAGTACTTTACAAAAATTTCCTTTTTAACCTCATGACAACCTTGAAAGGTAGGTGTTATTATTTTATTCACACTACAGAAAACTGAGGCAGATAGAGGTTAATTGACTGGTCTAAGGTGACAGTTAAGACCTGTCAGGGCTGTGCTGGTCAATGAAAAAAAGAAAACCAATCTACACAAAACACTTTTAGGTTAATTATTAATATATATTCACTCACTTTCTTAAATCTAGGTAATCAGCAAAATTAAAAAAAAAAAACTGGTCCTGATTTGTAGTGTTTATTGATTTCTGAGGTGAAAATTTAACAACTGGGTTTCCTGAGCCAGTTTTAGCACCCCATTTGTCTGAGACTACATTTAAATCAAGATCTACCTTGCTCACATCTACTACTCTAAGGACTGAAACACCTAGTTGACTCAAATGTACATTGTATTAAGTAACTCTGTGCGTAGGGGACTTTGGACGGTAAGAGTGAGAAGACAGGAAGCTCAAGTATTTGCAAACCTCTTTCCAGAGAAGCCAACAATGCTATTTTGTTTCGTTAAGGAGAAAAAGAAAGGATTATCTAATTCTGTCACATCTTTAAATGATTTGAAACAATATAACTCTCTCTTCCCTATGATCTATTTCTTGATCAGTACTCATTCCTGCTACACATTTAGTGAGGTGACAGTAATAAAACTGAAATATTTTATAACATCACAATGAGCATAAAGCGATGACGTCTTTTGATACTGATAATAAAATTAAGAATGTCATAAAAGCTGACAAAAGAACAGAGATGATAACAACTGACTGGCACAGAGCTGCAACTTTGCCTTGAAAAACAGATGGTCCTCATTAACCCTTGTCTATAAAGGAGATAGTTTGGGGAATGTTAAATTTTGTTATTTGACTTTTTTAGTAAGACCTGTGGAAAATCCTTCAGTTTTAGTAAGTCTAGAGCTGGCCTGTGATTCTCAGTATCAGGTCTAGGATATACACAATTGTTAATAAAAGTTACAAGCTTAAGACTGGACATATAACACCCACTGAAGTAATCTTTATTTTCTAAATTAAGTAAAATAGCTTTGCACATATGCAGAAAGTTCTACTCTTCATTCCTGTATGAGTCAACAATCTACTAAAAATATTCAAGCTTCACATTTAAGAAGTATGTAATGTCTAATTCTCTAATTCAGTCAGTGATATTCTAGGGCAGCTAAGCAGCATAGTGAATTGATTTCTGGACCAAGAATCAGGAAGAACTGAGTTTGGATCTTACCTTCATCATTTACTAGCTGTGTGAACTTAAAGACAAGTCACTTAACTTCTTCCCAAGTTTTCTAATCTGAAAAATGGGAATAATCATAGTGTCTACTGTATATTGTTGTTATAAGAATCAAATGAGACAGTATTAGTAAAGCATTTTATAAATGCTCGTAATTATTAAGTGTCATAGTAGATAGAGCATTGGGACCTGCAGTCAGATCCAACCTCAGACACTTACTAGCTGTGTAATTCTGGGAAAGTCACTTATCTGTTTGCCTGAGTTTCCTCATCTGTGAAATGGGGGTAATAATAGCACTGTACCTCACAGGATTGCTGTAAGGATCAAATGAAATGTTAACGATAAAGCTCTTAGTACAATGTCTGCTAATAATAAACAAGTATAAATGTTAGTTTTTAATATTAGCTATTATATTCTGGATATCAAAGAGAGTAAATAGGAAATATGGCATTGTCTACTTGTTCCCACTAAGAATAGTTAGTGTTTTGAGGACGTAGATGTACTAGCATTGGCCCTAAGTCAATGTGTGTGGTGAGAGATGAGCAAATACTCTCCTGTTATGAACTGTTCTTCTACTCTTGAGGGTGCCTCCATCCTCAAAGTACTCCAGGACCATTTCAGTGTTATCCTCAAGCCCTCACTAACATTTACTTCATGTATCAAGAAACATAAAGACAACTCTCAACTCTACCAGAATTACAATGAGGGGAATAGCTAGGTAACATAGTAGACAGAGTTTTGAACCTGGCATCAGGAAGATGAGAATTTAAATCTAGCCTAGTAAGTCACTTATCCTCTCTGCCTCAGTTTCTCCATAAGCACAATGGAAGTAATAATAGCACCTACCTTGCAAGTTTGCTATGAGGATTAAATGAGATAATATTTGTGAAATATCTTGCAAACCTCAAAGCAATATAATAGCTACCTATTATTATGTATATTTTTTTGTCTCAGGAACATATTCTTTCTTCTCCAGGCATCCAAGAGCCAACTGTCATTTTTGACTACAGCTGTTCACCTTTTTCCCCAATGATGACTTTCACAGGAGTTATAGATGTCTCAGCCTTGACATAATTATCAGTTCCTGCAGTGCGTCCCAAACCAATCTGCTTGTTTTACACACACCGTGCTTGCTTAAAGACATAACTATTTGGCATTGCCAATTTAAGTTTTGCTTACTTGTTTATTTATTATTGTTGTCGTTTTCATCGTATCAAACTTAAGTTTTCCTTTCTGCAACATCTGCTAATTAGTCCTGGTTTTGCCCTCTGGAGACATTCAAATTATTCATGACACCTATCATGTACCTGAACTATTCCTCTAAGAAAGGAACTCTCCGTTCAAAAGCATTTGAGTTCATTCAACTAATCTGAATCTTAAGGTTTTTCAGGATTTTGTTGACCTCCTTAGGACAGTCTAGAGCTTATAAATCCAGCTTCATTGACTAAGACATTGATACCATATTAAAATAATGGTGATATGCAACAGCATTTGTTTAGCCTACAAAATGTTTCACTGGGAAACATAGAATTGCTTTATATTAATCTGTTTTGTTGAAAGTTGCACCTACTAACCAATCAACAAGCAATTATTAAATGCTTATTTATTGACCATCACTGTGCTACGCATTGGAAATACAAATATGCCCTCAAGAGACATTCCACAGGTTTTTCATCTGTGTTGTGCCCAATGAACATTTGTTTTTCCTTTGAGTCTGTGCTGGGATCTTTTCTCTTTTCCTTTGTACTAATTCACTTTGTGATCTCCTCATCTCTCACAGGTTCAATGATCATTGTCATTTGAATGATTTTCTGTTCTAAATACCTAGTCTTGGTTTCTCTCTTACACTATAGTCCCACATCACAAACTGCCTTTTGGACATATTGAACTCAATATCTTGTAGGCATCTCCAACTCAACTGCACCAAAAGAGAACCATCGTATTTTATTCTAAACCTTTCCCTCCCCTGAGCCTCTCTATTTGTCGTTATTTAGTTTAGTCATGTCCATGATCCCATTTTGGGTTTTCTTATCAAGAATACTGGAGTAGTTTGTAATTTCTTTCTCCAATTTATTTCACAGATGAGGAATGGAGGCCAAAAGGGTTAAGGGACTTACCCAGGGTCACAAAGCTAATAAGTGTCTGAGGCCACATTTCAGATTGGGAAGATGAATGTTCCTTACTCCAGGCCCCACACTCTCTCCACTGTGCCTCCTAGCTGCCCCTAAATTCTCTGTGAGTGTTGATCAAAGCACTGTCCTCATAGTAACCCAGGGCCATTCACTCACTCTACTTGTCCACTCTGTTTCCAATCAATCCTCCTCCTTCCTTATGAGATAATATTTGCCAAATGCTTTGCAAACCTTAAAGTGTTACTTACATTTTAGCCACTTTTGTTGCTGTTACTATTATCATAGATATTTCTGCAGTATTGGATTCTTAATTAGCCTCTCCTCCTATATACTCTCTGCTCCTTGGATTTTTGTGACACCATTCTACTGTGGTGCTCTTGTTCCCTGATAGGTTTATCCTGGCCCTTACATCCTGCCCAGGGCAGAAAATCATATATGGTCATAGATTGAGAGTTTGAGATGATCACAAAGGTCATCTTTTTTAAACTCCTTAAAATAAAAGGCCCAAGGAGGTAAGTACCTTCCATGTGGTCATACAGAAAGTAAGAATCAGAGGCATGATTTGAACCCATCTTACTGAAATCAAGATCAGAGCTCTGTAGAGAACTTCTAGGTCTCTATCCTGACCCTTTCTCCTTTCTGTTTCTTCCTCTATGTCTCTGTCTGTCTCCATTCCTCTCTCTCTCTCTCTCTCTCTCTCTCTCTCTCTCTTCTCTCTCTCTCTCTCTCTCTCTCTCTCTCTCTCTCTCTCTCTCTCTCTCTCTCTCTCTCTCTCTCTCTCTCTCCTTCTCTCTCTCTCTCTCTCTGTCTCCCTGCTTTTCTCTCTGTGTATGTGTGTGTCTCTGTGTCTGTGTCTGTTTCTTTCTCCATGTCTGTGTCTCTCTTGTCAGGTCCCATGGATTAAATCATAATCTCCATACAAATGCAATGAGATCTATACATCCAGCCCTTGACTTCTCCCTCTTGAGCTCCAAACCCACATCTCCAACTGCCTACTGGAAATGTCCAGCTCCATGTACCAAAACCACCTCATATTCAACATGTCTAAAACAAAAATCGTTATCTACCCATAGTTTCATTAACTTCTCCATTGCCATCCCAATCACCTACATGTACAACCTAGGTGTGATCACAGGGTTGTTGTAAGGATTGAATTATACAATATTTGCAATACGCATTAAAATTTAAAGTGCTTTATATATAATAGTAGCATTTATAAAGCACTTTAAATTTTACAAAGTGCTTTGCATATATGATCTCATTTGATCCTCATAGCCATCCTGTGTCAAAGATGCTCTTATTATCCCTATTTTTATAGATGAAAAAACTGAGGATTTGATAGGCAAAGTAATTTTCTGGGATCACAAGGCTGAACGTCTGAGGCAGGCAGCATGTGAACTTAGGTCTTCTTGAATTCCAGATATAACACTCTTTCCACTGTACCAGCTAGTTGCCTACATGATAGCAATTGCTGTTATTCTTTCCTTTTCTGAAGAATTTATTACTGACCAATCTAACCCACAGTAATTTCCTCATCCTTTCAATTCATCTTTATTGACCATATCTTCAGAGGCAGAAATCAGAGAATCTCAGAGTTACAAGTAACATTTACTATATATCATTTTAAATGTATATACATGGATTATCTAAAAAAAACCAGCATAAGAAAATCTTGCATTAGTATGTACTCAATGAATATTTTGAATGACAGATACAGTAGTTGGAAAGAAAACACAGAAAAACCAAAGCAAGGAAATAAGAGTGGATCTAGGATCGGGGACCTTTTTCTGCTATAACTTGTGTTACTTTGGGAAAGTCATTTACCAGGTTTCTCATCTGTAAAACAAAAGCACCCTAATTCCTCCTTCTAGCTCTAAATATTACCTCTATGAATGTATCTGCATGTTGCTAAGGATTAGTTCAATTATTTCTGAGGAAGCCAATAAGCTTCCTAGGGCAGAAGGAGTGCAACACAGGACCTATAAGCTTTGAGAGGAAAAAAAAAAAAGGAAGGAACTAGAGGGATAGGTATGAAACATGAAAAGCTACTGGAATACAATTCATACCCAGGTATGATATCAGAAAATAGGACATTGGACAACTAGAAACTAACATGGAAATTAAAAAGAGGGAGATAGGTATGAAAAGGTTTGACATTTTACCTGAGGTCTTCTCTCTGCAGGTAAGCTCCATTGGTATTATTCCCATTTTTAGCATGGGAGAAATGAAAGCTTGGCAAAACAGGAGGCAGGAAGGGAACAGCTGAATTTTGTGATAAATAATAACATTGCCATTCTGGAATGCAATGGTAGCTTTTAAATACTGTTTAGTAGAAAAAAAGGATAGGCATTGTCACAGATTGGAAATATCTTGACAAAATTGGTTTAGTTAAGAGCAAAGGAATTGGCCAAAGTAAGCCTTTAGTATGAGTGTTGGGAGGGATGACAAGAGATCACAGCTACTTCTGTGTAAGTAACCAGGGAAGGTTTTTCTTCTATAATTTTGGTGGTCTCTCCTACAGTGCTGTTCAACTGGGAAGGTACCCATCATCAATCATGGTGCCCATGTTCCTTGCCACATTCTTCTGTCCCCCCATTTCTGTGCATCTCTATATAAGCATTATATTATCCTGTGACTGATCTTAGTATCCACTTATTCATAAGAGGGCCATTGTACCAAAAGAAAGAATCTGTGAAATGGGTTAATAGAAACAGTCTAGTAACCTATACAGAAGCAACTAGGAGTGCAGTGGATAGAGTGCTGGACCTGAAATCAAGAAGACTCATTGTTGTGAGTTCAAATCTGGTCTCATATACTTATTAGATGTGTGACCCTGTTGGCCTCAGTTTTCCCATCTGTAGAGTGAGCTAGAGAGTGATATGGCAAACAATTCCAGTATCTTTCCAAGAAAACCACAAATAGGGCCATGAAAAATTGGACACAACTAAAACAACTGAATAACAACAAGACTATGTATCTGTGAAATCCAGCAATCTTCCTCTCCCAAGCCCCTTCACTCCTCCATCTCTAGAGAAATAACTGGAAGTCCCAAAGGAATTTTTTTTTAATTAAGGAAGGTAAATTGAAGGAAATGCTTCATTTTGGAAAGGATCTGAATCCCTAGGGGTCTATCTCCCTTCTCTGATATGCCATTAATCCAAACTCTGCCTAGGAATTTGTTTGGAAGTCTCTGTTTCTGCCATATTCTGGCCCCTAGGGTTACCTGGACCCTTTAATTGACCCTAGACTTATTATGCTGTCTGTTTTGTTTAACCTGAATTTTATTGCTGTTTAGTGCTGTCTTTTTTAAATTAAATTTCATTTTTAATTAAAATAAATCTTTTTTATCTCCCTCTTAAGCTCAATCCAATTTAAAAAAGAAAAAGAAAAACAAATTCCCTGCAACAAATTTCATCAATATCCATTAAAAAAAATTTATTCTGCACCCTGAATTCATCACCTCTTTGTCAGGAGGTATGAAGAATGCTTCATCATCAGATCTCTATGATCATGGATGGTCACCTTGCTGATCCTAATTCTTATTGCTTTCAAAGTCAATTGTCTACTGTGTTGTTATTGTATAAATTGGTATTTCTGATTATGCTCATTTCATTCATCAGTTATAACAGTCTTCAAATTGTCTTTTTATTATGTCTTTATAGTACAAATTGCTGTTTTCATTCTTCTTACTTCATTCAGTCTTAGTTCGTAATAGCCTTTCCATGTCTCTTTGAAGTTCTCTGCTTCCTCATTTCTCACAACACAATAGTATTCTGTCACATTCACATACACAATTTTTTCAGTCATTCCTGAATGAGCATCCTCTTGGTTTTTTGACACCATAAAAGGAGCTACTATGAATATTTTCATACATATAGGACATTTTCTTTAAATCTCTTTTAGATATAGACCTAGCAGTGATATGGTTTGGTCAAAGAGTACACATTGTTTAGTAATTGTTTATGTATAATTCCAAATTGCTTTCCAGAATGATTTTACTCATTATATATGTCCACCAACTGTAAATCAATCTGCTTGTTTTCCCTCTACACTTCAAAATTTGTCATTTTTCTTTTTTGTCATCTTTGCCAATCTTAAGGATAGAAGTGGAACCTCAGAATTGCCTTAATTTACAGTACGGTAATTTACATTACTGTGATAGCAATCAAAATAGGATCTTTTGTTGTTTTTGTTTTAGTATAATCAAGTATAATGCCTCTATTTGAATGTGTCCGAGGAATATCTTTCCTACCCATTGTCTGGCCTGGGAAGATTTGTAAGAAGGTCCATGCTTTTTGTTAATAAGGCACTGGTTCTCAAGGGCTGTGATGCCCTGTGGCTCTAAAAAGTGTATAAAGACTCTGAGGTACAGTTTTATTTGGGGGTTTAATTTGGTAAGAAAGTTTGAGTGCCAGATTAGCACTTTGGAAGGCTTCTAAAGAGCCCACCAGCTTTGAGAATCCAGATGTTGTGCTTCCCCCTCTGATAACTGGTTAGGCAGCTGTTCCTGTCTGTTGAATTGTGGTCACACAGAGGAGGCCATGTCTATTAACTACTTTGAGGTTCAGGGTGTTGACTCCCCCAAACTAGGTGAATGATATATCTACTTGACCAAAGGATTGATACATGTGCTCGATTAAAGTTAGTTTTAGCCCCTCAAAAGTTGCCTTTCCTTTTATGAATGCAGATCTAAAAACCTATTGTAGTAGGCCCCCCTGTGTATATTGGGGTGCTTGCTGATACATAATATAATCAAGTGCCTCTGATTGAATCTTGCCTTTATCAATTAAGAATCTTTACAAGGAGTAAAGTACAGAAGCAAGATTTTCTTTAACTAAAAAGTATTTGTATTGTTAATTATTTTAGTGTGATTAGAGATCTTCCCCATCCATTAAAGGGCCTGGGAATATTTGCAGGAACACCTATAGCTTTTGTTAATGAGGCCCTGGTTCTCAAGAGTTGGGATGCCCTCTGACTCTAAGAAAGGTATAAATACTCTGAGAGTGAAGTTTTATTTTGGGGCTTAGATTCTGGAGAGAAGGTTTGAGTGCCGGATGAGAACTCTGGGAAAATACTAAGAAGCTCCCCGGCTTTGAGAACCTAGATGTCATGCTTCCCTCTCTGGTAATGATCATCAGACAGCTGTACCTATCTGTTGAATTATGGTCCGGCAGAGGAAGCCATGTCTTTTGATTACTTTGGAGCTTACTGACTGGAAGTGTGTTTTTGGCCAGATGATGACTCTGGGAAACCTCTAAGGAAACCCTGTCTTTGAGAATCCAGATGTCGTGCTTTCCTCTCTGGTCACGGTGGTCAGACAGTTGGCATCCAATAATCTGTTGAATTCAGGCAGAGGAAGTCATGTCTAATGATCTTTTGATTTCTCTGTATTTTCTTTGAAATTCAGGGTGCTGACTCCCTGAACTAACTGAATGATATACATACTGGGTTAAAGGAATGATCCATGTGCTTGATTAAAGTGATTGTTAACCCCTCGAAAGTTGCTTTTATTTTATGAACGCAGATCTAAGAACCTTTAATAGAACACCTCCCTGTGTATGTTGGGGTGCTTACTGTTACAGTTACACCAAAGGCAAAAGGTAGTACAGAAGACAGAGCAAGAGGTCTGGAGTCAAGAAGATCTGATTTTAAATCCAGTCTCAGAAACTGATTATCTGTGTGACATGTGACATGTCACTTAATCTCTTTGCTTCAGCTTCATTATCTGTAAAATGGGGATTACAGCAGCATCTACCTCACAAGGTTCTTAGGAGAAACAAATGAGATGATATTTTTTAAAGCACTACCAAATTGTAGACACTATGTAAATATTTATTCTTACCCCCTTTCCTTATTTCTCTAATTATTAGTAACTTGGAACATATTTTCATTTAGTTTTCTTGATAACTGTTCACATCCTTAGACCATTTATCATTTGGGGAATGGCACTTATTTTTATAAGTTTAAATCAGTTCCTTCTAAATCTTGATAATGAAATATTTACCAGAAAAATTTCCTGAAAATAATTTTTCATTGTTAATTTTATTCCTTTTGATGATAGTTATATTGGATTGGTTTGCATAAATGCAATTAATTTTATAAAATCAAAATTACATGGCTTATCTTCTTTCATTCCCTCTGTCACTTGTTTGGTCATAAACATTTTTTTCTATCCATAGATTTAAAAGATATTTTCTCTGTGTTTCCCTAATTTGATCATTTATACTTAGATCAAGTACATTTATGGAGCTTATCTTATAATAGGTTGTAAAATGTTACTCTTAATCCACACTGCAGCCTGATTTTCCCAGTTTTGTTTCTTTCATTCAAATAGTTAAGTCCTCCTCGTAGCAGTTGGAGTTTTGTGCAGGTGCCTACATGTGGGTGCTTCTATGTGTGATGTATCTAATTTGTTTCATTGAACTATGTATCTGTTTGATATATCTATTTTAATCAATACTAAATTAATTTAAGAATTATTGCTTTGTATCTCTTCATATTTCAAAAACACACCTCTTATTGTACTTCCCACTAAGAACTTAGAGTGTCCTGCAAGACACTTGTATTCTAATCCTTCATATGGTTTGAACTTTAGTCACTGCAACTCTCTAGGACTCAGCAGCTTCATCAGTAAAATAAAAATGTTAGACTAGATAAAAGAAGGTTTCCTAACTCTAGCAGTCAATGAATCTATGAATCTATGAAGCTTTCTAATTTCTCTTTCTGCTTTGTTCTCTCTCCATTTATATATACAAACATAAACATATGAATATACATTGTAGGTATGTGAATAATTTGTGGGTTAACTATTGCTAGCAAGGGGAGCTGCTGCTGCAAAACTGACCATAGTTGTTATTATATTTAAAAGTCATCTCAATCTGTCAGGTGCTTGTGACATTTCTCTCTCTCAGCCTATGCTATATCTCAGGGCTGTGCTGAGTGTAGCCCTAGACCCCAGTCAAAGGATTCCAAGACTGTTTATCTCCCACTGGGTACCTGCGTTCTGCGTTCTGAAGCTTTGGAATGTATCCCTGTTGTCAGGGGCCATGATTTCCAACAGCTAACAGGCTTATTTTGTAAGCAAAGGGAAAGAACATATTATGGTTTCTAGTAGAACTCTGGTACTTCAAACACACACACACACACACACACACACACACATGCATGCACACACACACAAAATAAGAAAGCTAAAGGAAATGCTATAAGTTAAATACCTTGTAATAATGATTAAAAGTTAAAGAAAAATTTCCAAATACCATCAGAGAAAAATTATCATTGACATCTTTGTCAGGGAAGTAAAGAGTGAGGGAGAAAAATAAAATGAAATTCTTCTGAGAGAGAAATAACTCCCTCCCTTCTTGCCCATACTGTCTTCTCATTCTACCAAATGATGTAATTTGGAAAACAGATGAAGAGTAGGACAAGGAAATAGAATGTAATTTTAAAGTAAAAATAAAATTAAAGAAGGTCCCTATGTTCCTTTGTCAAAATCATAATTGTCTTTATAAAAATTGGGGAAAACGTATAACCACCTTCAATCAGCTATAAAATGGGTGCATGATATCTAGAGGTTGGACGTCTGAGCCTGGATATTCTTTAAGGTCCCTTCTGCCTAATAATCTGCAATTGCTGCATCCAAATAAGACTGAGTAGGAGTGACTTCCAGAACTTCTTAATTGTTCTTCAAGAGAAATCCTGTATGCCTGTATTCTGAAATGTTTAAGGCTTTAAACCCTTCTCATTTAAAATTTTTAAATGCCATAGGCAATTATCATTATGTGATTTGATAGAAAGATGAAGACCACTTCTTACAAGCAAGTGGGAGGATGAGAAACTTTGAAGTTAAGCTAACATTTGGGAATAATACCACTTGCTGTCATTTTACCAGAAAGAAAAAATAGCTCAAAGGCAAAACTGTAAATAAAACAATTTCCATCTTACATTAAGAGTGGAAAATATTCAAGATGAAATTCTTGAAAAGATATTCATTCTTTGTCAAGCTGCCTGATAGAATGGCTAAAAACTAGAAAACCACCTGGAAGGATTTGGAGGAAAATATATTACACTTGTGGCCTAATAAAATGTATTACGAAATCTTGACTATTTAGGTTCTAACTTCAATTTTATTTTGTCAGTACGGGAAATGTTGATTAAGGTGTTCATCTTTTGTGATTCCTTGACTCCTACATGAATTGGATTTAAGTGACATAGAGTTGCACAAAGTTGTCAGCCTCACTCACTCTCTCTTTCATAGTCATCAAAGTCCAGAAGTAGGACAAAAGTCATGACAACTAGCATTGACCCAAGATGAAGTGGATAGCCTTGGTATCTTC
The DNA here is from genome assembly GCF_028372415.1 of Notamacropus eugenii. NCBI lineage: Eukaryota > Metazoa > Chordata > Mammalia > Diprotodontia > Macropodidae > Notamacropus > Notamacropus eugenii. The sequence continues at coordinate 280,227,991 of NC_092877.1, forward strand.
AATGTCTCATCAAGCTCTAAGAGCTCCACAATATCTGGTTCAACTGTTTTCATGGCCATTGGAACGAATTGTTCTCATTTACCCATTCCACCAGAGGAAGTCTTTACATACTTAGGTAGATATCCTCCTAACTTACTGATGAGTTTGAAGTCTGGTTTAGTCTGTCTACCAAGATGATTTTACCAGGGTATAGCTACTATGAATGCTAAAGCTTCTTGGAGCCCCAGATAAGAGTTGGGGACCAGGTGGACACCAAGGGCAGATAAGCAGAATGGAGAAGGCTCTCCAAGTCCTCACACCAGAGATGCTAGTTCTCCCTCAACTCCAATGACAGGAAAATACCTCCCCCATTAATGTAAATCATAGCCCATCCATGGCTTAGTAAATATATCCAAGAAAAGTACTTGGAGCTCCTAGAGAAAAGTGACTTGCCTAGGTTCACATATCTACTTACTGTCAAAAGTGAAATCTAAACACTATTCTTCATAACACTAAGAGTATGACTCTATATACTAAACCAAGGCTACTTTTTGTTGTTGTTGGCATGGATCCATCCCTTGACAAATGTGGTAAAGCCACTATCCCTTTCTCCAAATAATAATTTAAATACGTAAATTGAAATACTAAATAGAAAGGAAAACGACTACGCTGAAATAAAGATAAACTGTTTTTCTAATCCAAATTCTAGGCCCCACTGCAGTGTGGGAACCTCTGTTAACCAAACTAAAATGTTTTCTCACTTCCAAAGTAGACCTTCCTTTAAGTTATTGTCAATAGTTTGCAAAGAGCTAGACTTATGGAGAAGTTCTGTTCCTTGCTACCCCTCCTAATAACGTTACCATGTAGATTTGTTGCCTATGTAACTAAAATCATGATCCTTCTCTGTGTCACTTAGAGGAAAAGATAAACCTCTACAATCTGGTGGGACCATTGTTTTAATTGGTGAACAAAGATATTATGACTACATTCATAAGTCATGTTGGACATGTGACCTGCTAGGCCTTTAGTGAAAATAGATCATTGTCCTCAAGTAAAGAAAAATTAAAAAGCCAAAGAAGTACATGCTATGTTTGATGCAGGATTGAATTTACTTTTTTATAGCAATCTAAATGACAAATTTCTGACACCAAAATTGGTAGCATGCACATCACTCAGCTCTAAACTGCAGAGTGACATGCAAGATGTAGAACAGTAAGACGCATACAATTAGGAGAGATTTTGTGCTGCTAAATATAAAATTCAACTCTCTTGAAAAGAAAAAACTCAACACCCCGGAAAATAACAATTGATAAGGAGCACCTTGAGTTAGACAAAGGGCTAACAGATTGAATGTGAGTGCACTGTTAGGGAACAGATGCTATTCAAAAACAAATGCAGAAGACCATAGGCAAAACTGGACAGGGGATGTAGCTGCATTTTTGCTCTCTCTCATCTGGGAACTATTTGCATAGTTTCCTTCCGATAAACTAGGAAAGAGACGGGGCAGAGTCATGTCAAAATGGAGAAGCAGTAGAATGTTGTGGAAAATGAATTGATCTAAGTTAGAAAGCCTGAATTCTAATTTCAACTTGTCAATGGTTTGCTGTAAGGCCTTCGAGAAGTCATTTAACTTCTCTCAGATCCAGAGACCCCATTTGTAAGACATGTAATTTGAACTAAATAATCTTGAATCTGCCAGTTTTACCATTGTATAATTCTATGATCCTTAACTCTTTTGCTGGACAATAATACTTAAAGTTTCTCTTCTCATTCAGTTAGTGTTTATTTCCCTCTTTATCAGTAGCCAGTTCCCAATACCAGAGGTACATGAGTCTTTTCCCTCTAACAATCTATGTGTTCTATACGTGTAGAAAAAACAACCAAATGGAATAGAGGTTGGTGCTCTCAATCTGGAGTCAGAAAGACCTGAATTCAAAAATTGCCTCAGAGAGTTTTTGGCTGTGTGACCCTGGGAAAGTCCCTAAACTCTCCCAGCTTCAATTTCATCTTGGGTAAAATTAGGATAGTGATAGCACCTACCTTCCCATGATGATTTTGAGAATCAGATAATATAGCAGATGAAAAGTGTTTTGCAAACCTTAAAGCATTAAAGAAATTTTTATCATTACTATTATTAATATTATAGTTTTATACCTATCTATATACATATGCCATAGATGCACAGATTAGCACATATACATACAAACATCTATATACATGAGCATATGCATATACATATACATCTATCAAGACATGGATATCATCTCCTCTGTTAAAATAAAAGCTCCTGAAGAGCAAGTTTGGCCTTTGTATTCCCAAGAGTCCAGTACACAGTAGATTCTTACTAAATATTTGTTGGCGGACTGATATGACTTAATACCTAACTGAGCAGTCCTGAGGCAAGGCAGCTGGCTACGTGTCGTAATTGTCCCTCTATCAAAGTACAATTCTCTTCCATCCTGTCCACATAACCTAAATTTCCTACAGTTAGCCAGTGTCTAAGGGTGTTAATCCAATATACAATTCTCATCTAAAAGTGGATCTAGTTTCTTGAAGGTCTGTCACTAGAAAGAAATCTTTCAAAGTTTTTACCAAACTAGAAAAACTTCATTTTCAGGATAGAAATGGAATACTATGGGAAAAGCTCCCTGAAAATGTGGACCAAATCTATTCTAAATGTTTTGTGTGTGTCAGCACTTAGCAAGGTATTCATACAGAGTGGGTGTTTAAAACTATCAAATCAAATTGACCGTCCTAGCTATGTAGAAAGATAATCACTTAAAGGTTAGTCAGCAAGTACTTGCTGAAGAGTCTAGGAAGTTAACAGAGTACTCACACCAATGGAAACACTGTCTTGTGAAATATTGGATATAAGTACATTTTAACTGCTATGAATGGGACAAGATTTAGACAGCTGCCTTATTAATGGCATTATTTTGTCTGATTAATACTATCAATTACCTCCAGTCACATCTAGAGATCTGGAGGGACTCTTAAAGAATGAGACAGGTAAGTTTTGATGGAGGGGGAAAATGTCAAAGGTTTGGCTTACTGTTCTATACTGATTGTTGTCCTTGTCTTCAAAGAGGACCACAATGACATCACCATTGTAAAGTGAAATTTCAGTGTGTCCGACTATAGCTGATCAGACCAATATAAGCTCAGAATGCTCTACCACAGGTTGAGCACAGATAGTCCATGTGAATATTTGGGGTGGATATCCCAAATTTGCACATCCTGTGTTTACTTTGTGCTGTCTCAATTCTGCTTTGCTCAAAGAGCACAGCACCCTTTCTGATGTGGGCATGCCATGCTGAGTGGTCCCATGCCAGTGTCTCCCATGTTACACAGTCAAATCCAAAGATCTTGAGAGAGACCTTGAGAGTGTCCTTGTATCATTTTTCCTGGCCATCAAGTGATCACCTGCCCCACGCAAGTTCTCCATAAAATAGTCTTTTTGGCAAGCATACATTTTGCATTCGAACGACGTGTCCAGCCCATTGCAGTTGTGCTCTCTGAAGCATAGTTTGAATACTTGGCAGTTTAGCTAGAGCAAGAACTTCAGTGTCTGGTACTTTATCCTGCCAGGTGATCCTCAAAACCTTTCTAAGACAGTTAAAATGAAAGTGATTCAGTTTCCTGGTATGCGCTGGTAGACTGTCCATGTTTCACAAGCATATAACTATGAAGTCAGCACAATGGTTCTGCAGACCTTCAGTTTAGTAGTGAGTCTAATATCTTTTCTCTCCCAAACTTTTCTTTGGAGCCTCCCAAACACTTAGCTAGCTCTAGCAATATGTGCATCAACCTCATTGTCAATGTGTACATCCCTGGAAAGTACACTACCGAGGTAAGTGAACTTATCCACAGCATTCAAAACTTCTCCATTTGTTGTAATCGATGGTTCCACATATGGACGGTGTGGTGGTGGCTGATGGAGCACCTGTGTTTTTTTGGTGTTAATTATTAAGCCAAAATTAGCACAGGCAGCAGAGAATTGATCCATACCTTGTTGTATCTCAGCTTCAGAGGCTGCATTGAGTGTACAATTATCTGCAAACAGAAAATCATGCACCAATGATCCCTCCACTTTGGTCTTGGCTTATAACCTTTTCAAATTGAAGAACTTAGCATTAGTATGGTAGTTGACTTTGATGCTGTGTTCATTCTCATTGAAAGCATTTGTCAACATGGCTGTCCTATTCTAGTAAATCTACAAAAGTGAAAGACAGAAAAATGATCAAATAAAGAGCCTTGATGGTTGGGCTGGGGGTAAGGAATGGACAGAGTTGGAAGATGGTTAAATAACTAATGAGACAGCCATGTGGCACAGTACTTACAGTCAAGAAGAGAATTCAAATCTGGCTTCTGACATTTCTTAGCTGTGTGAACCTGGGCAAGTCATAACCTCTCTTTGCCTCAGTTCCTCAACTCTAAAATAGAGATAATGGAATTTGGACCTAGTACATAGGATTGTTGTAAGGATCAGATGAGATATTTATAAAGCTCTTAGTACAATGCCTGGGACAGAGTAGGCACTTTATAAATGCTTATTTTCTTACCTTCCTCTTCTCTTCCCTTTGATGGAAGATATGAAAATAAACTTCTTGTTATAACCAGCCAATCAATCAACAAAAGTTAATTGAGCATCTACTATGTTACAGGTGCTCTGTTAGGCCCTGGAGCTACAAAGGCAAAAATCAAACTGTTTCTGCTCTTAAGGAACTTAGATTCTAGAGGTTAGGTGGTCAAGTCCATACATGCATGTATATAGGATAAATATAGAGAGAATAATTAATAGATAGAGAAAAGCAAAGTAGTTAGGGAAGGAAGACATTAACAACTGGGGAGATCAGTAAATGTTTCACGTAGAAGATGGTTCTTGAATTGTGTGTTAAGGGAACACAGGGATTCACTGAGAAAATATATTCCAGGCATATGAGATGGTCAAGGTAAAGGCATGAAATGGAATTAAAGTGTTATATGTGGGAGACATAGAGAAACACAGTTTGTGTGACACAGAAAAGGAGGAAAAGTGATGCACTATACAATGACACTGGAAACAGGTTGGAACCAAGTCATGCAGGGTCTTAAAACTAAACAAAGTAGTTTATATTTTATACTAGAGGCAATAGGGAGCTATTGGAGTCTACCAAATACTAAATTCTCAAATTTGCACTTAAAGGAAATCACTTTGGCAGGAAGATGAACTGGAATTGGCAGACACTTTTGGCCAGAATACCAATTAGGAAACCATTGCAATACTCTAGATGAGGTGTGATGAACGGGGTGGTTTTGTGAGAAGAGGGAAGAAGGAATATGCAAGAGATTGTTGTAGAGTTAGAAACATCAAGATCTGAAAACTGATTGGATATTTAGTATGAGGGACAAAAAGAAACTAAAGGATTACATTGTGGTTGTGAATCTGGAGACTGATAAAATGTTGATGCCAATGGAAGAAATAGGAAAGATTAGAAGACAAGTACATTTCGGGCAAAAGGTAATGTCATGGAGCTAACATAAATATGATCCTTCCAGCAGGTTTAAAGGGGAAAAAAGAGCTGAAAGAAAGAAAAAGTTCATATTTCTAAATTAATTATATTGAGTTTACTAGTATCAACCACATTAAGAGCTAATGTAGAAAACTATCAATTTGCTTATTTTATCCCCCTGTAGGAGTTAGTCCAGTGGATACAAATGAGTTTCCTTTAATGTTGAACATCCATCATTGAAACTGACTCCTAAGGGGCTACCATGTCTTCTAGGTAAGTGTAATTTATTTTTATGATCTTAGTTGCATACTTTGTGAACTAAACAGATCCACTGGTGTGACAAAGCCACTCTCTGGTTAAAAGAACTCATTTTGCTGTGCAATCCCAGAAGAGAAAACTTTTTCCTCCACTACAATACTTTCTGGAACTGAATGAAATCTTCATTTTGAACAAACATATAAACTAGGTACAGCAGGGTGATTTAGTTGTGTGTGTAAAATGTAAGCAAAGCAAATGAAGGATGGCATAAAACAAACATTAATCATATAACTTAAATGTGTATAGCAGGGCAGAAGAATTAGAGGAAGGGAAAATAAATATTCTAGAAGAGAAGTCACAACAAGTTATCATTGACATCTCTGTAACTGTAAATTTGAGAAAATTCTTCATTTTTGTCTGCCATATTCCTCACATAATCAGTGCTATGATTAAACTGAATTAAACTTAACATAAATGTTATATACCAAATGGTCTTTATTTAACTATTTGTTATAGGTTTATCTTGACAATTCAGCTCAGATAGAATTCAGTTTTAATCAGTCTGATTAGCTATCCCAATTGCCCTGCCATTTACAAACTTTGCTCAAAAAGAAATGAGGGTTATAATGTATTAGAGAAAAGATGTTTCTTTGTTTTTACATGAAGCAATATTGCCTAAAAATGAAAAGACAATGTCATGAATCTATATAACTATAGATGTAGTTATACATCAGAGAAATGATGACATGACTTGTGCTTGACTTTGTTTTGCATGAGGGAGGGCTGTGCAAGGTCACCAGCCTCACTTCTCCTCTGGAGTCACCTGCATCCAGTGACCAGTAAGGTAGAGATAGACTGACCCTGGAAACATCAGATTGTTGGAGATGATTCTCTCTAAGTTGAACAGGATTGAATGGACAGACTGGTTGAGTGACTGTAATGGAAGATGTACATAGCATACCAGAAGAAGGAAAGGCACAAAAAAAATGGTAGTTAGGTATTGCTACCGGAACATAACTATTTCCACCAGCTTCTACTTGCCTAGTCCAACATAAAACTTAGGAGTATTTGTTTTGTTTTATTTTGTTTGTTTGTTTTTATCCCACCTCCTCAAGCCCCTGCCCTGACTAATGTCATGAAGTGGGAAAGAAAGACTCAGCAACACCAGGTGAGAAGCTATTTTATTTCTCCCCTGCAAAAACAGAGTAATTTACAGAGAGCCAGGTAACCCTGGAGAAATCGATCATCGTTTTTGTTAGTCCATACACTTCAACAATCCCAATAAACTTGTGGATGCTTCTATACTTGATTGGATAAAATCTTATCAATGTGGGTATACTCTCCAAGTGCATAGGTTGTCTTCCTTGTAATTTTGGCCCAAGAACTCCTATAGATTACCAATAGGGGGTTTACCCAATGAAAAAGGAGTGTGACCCTAGGTCTCCTAAAATTATGTGAATGCCCTTTCAACACACAATGTCTTTATCAGCTATATTTCGTTTTTGCCATATGATCAACCCAATACTTTCTCAATACTTTCTTGTATGGTATATTTTATGTCACTTTTGCATTTAATTTTTAAATTGGCATTGTGATATGGCCAATATAAGACCACTTACTATATGCTTCTTCAATGCACTTTGGATGATATACAACTTGGTTACCTCAAGAAACTGGAATGTCATAATTTGCTATTCATTTCTGGGTCCAGTTCTTTGTACATATATGGTGTGTATGTGAAATATACATCTGGACAGGCCACTCAGCTGTGTTGAGGTTAACTAATCCTTGTTTCTGTGGTTATAGATCTGATTTAGAGAACTTGGTCAGCAAAGTTCCAAGACAAGGCAATCAGTATAGTGTCAATTACAAACCAGAAATAGTGGTATCTTAAAGAGTTCTCTAACTATAGAGGTTCCTTCTTTAACTTGGACTCTGTCTTGGCTAGCATGTAGGCTTATGAAAAATACTATTGGCAAGCATGTCCCTCCTTTATGCTAATAATAGAGAACTGACAAAATTATCTAAGTAGATGGATGCATAAAGGATATGTTTATGTGTATATGTGTACACACGTGTGTATATGTGTATGTAAAGTAAATCTGAATGTAATACAAGGTATTCTTAATGAAATGTATATAAAATTCTTCCTGGCAATTAGTTTGAGGTCTAGGAATCATAGAATGTCTATCAGTCAGAATGGTATCATCAAATTGTTCAGAGTAATAATATCCTAAAATCACAGCATAAGTTTAACTTATTTTAGATATGGTAGTTGCAAATTTAATTTAAATATGGTAGAATAGTTTAAACTAACTTAAGCACTTGTTCCCTCAGTACCTACTTTGAATTAGTTTTCTCATAATTTACCATGGGTAGCACAATTAGAAGGCCCAGGGAATAGACTGAGCTGAGCCTGGAGTCAGGAAGTTGTGTTGGTGGTGGTGGTGGTGGTGGTGGTAGTGGTGGTGAGTTGTTTCAATCAGATCTGACTCTGTGAACCCATTTGGTGATTTCTTGTCAAAAGCACTGGAGTGGTTTGCCATTTCCATCTCGAACTCATTTTACAGATGAAAAAACTGAGGCAAACAGGGTGAAGTGACTTGCCCAAGGTCACACTGCTAGCAAGTATCTGAGGCCACATAAGTCTTTCTGACTTCAAACCCAGTGCTCTATTCATTATGCCACCTAACTGCCCCAGAATCAGAAAGCCTTGAGTTCAAATGCTCTCTCAGATACTTGTTAGCTGTGTGACCTGGGGCAAGTTCCCCTCAGTCTCTTCATCTGTAAAATGAGCTGGAGAGGGAAATGGCCAACCATCCCAGTATCTTTGCAAAAAACAAAACGAAAATCCCTTAACAAACAAAATAACAGATGGGGTCAAGAAAAGTAAGACATAACTGAAATAACAAAAAAGAAGAACTCTGGAGATAATACATTCACCTTCTATGTTCTTAAGAGAAATTGAGATATTTGTAAAGTGCTTTACAAACCTAAAAGCACTATATAAAGGCTCTATGTTATTATTACCAGATCTCCTTTAATAGTTCTTTCTGGAAGCTAGAAAACATTACTCAATTTTATGGAAATTAATTAATTAATTATACAAGTTAATCACTGCATTAAGTGTTAGGGCTACAGGGGTAATAATAATAAAATAGGTCTTTCTCTATCTTTATTATTGGAAAGAAACAACAGTGAAAATACCGACCAGGGAACATAAGATCTAGAGTCAAAAGTCTTGAGCATGATTCTCTGCTGAATCATTTGCAAGTTCTGTCACATCAGCCAAGTCACTTAACCATTTGTTGTTGTCTGGTGTTTAGTCATTTCAATTGTTTCTGACTCTTCCTGAATGCATGTGGGGTCTTCTTGATGAAGATACAGGAGCGGTTTGCCAGTTTCTTCTCCAGCTCATTTTAAAGATGAGAAACTGGGGCAAGCAGAGTTTAAGTGATTTGGCCAATGTCACAAAACTAGTAAGTGTCTAAGACTAGATTGAACTCTGGTCTTGCTAACTCCAGGATCAGCACTCTATTGACTGAGTCACCTAGCTGCCCACACACTTAATCTTAGGAGAACATAGATCTATAGCTGAAAGGACCCTTCGAGTCCATTTAACCCAACCTTCTCATTTTGTCGATGAAGAAACTGAGGATTAGGGAATTTAAGGAAAGTAGTTTGTGACAGAAGTAATTGACCCCAGGTCCTCTGACTTCCAAACCAGTGCTCTTTTCCATTGTATCATGTTATAACAAGGAACTTCAGTTGCTTCATCTATAAAATGAAGAAATTGAATTAAATAAACTTTGAGGTCATCTTCTTGCTCTAAATCTATGGTCCTATAAATTTGTACATTGAAAAGTAAACCCAATTTACAAAATAATACATGTATATGTATATATGTATATATGTATGTAATAATATATGTACTTATATATGTATCTGTATATATGTGAGTATACATATACATACATGCATAAATATACATACATATATATGCATGTACGTATACATGCATATATAAAATTCAAGAGCAAAACTAAGCAAAAGAACTCAAGAGCTGAAGAAAAGTCTTGTGTTAAAGATGATGCTTGACCTGAAAATTCAAAGAAGCTAAAGATTTCTAGAGGTGCAGATGAGGAGGGCGATCATTCTAGATATTAAGGACAGCTTACATAAACTACTGAAGGCAAGAGATGGAATGTCACACACAAGAAACAACAAATACGTGAGTTTAGCTGGAGTGTAGGGAGGGTAATGTGTTATCAATCAAGCAAATCCATATAATGACTCATTGTAATGACTAATCATTCAACAGTAAAGTAAATTGACTCAGTGTAGCAAAATTAGTGATGATATAATGACATCTTAAAATGAAATATGTACATATACAAGCATATATGTGTAGATGCAAATACATACACACATATTTTGTGTGCATGTATGTGTATATGTGTGTTTGTGTGTGCGTGTGTAGCTGGAACCTCAGAGGCCATTTAATTCAACATATATACAGATACAAAGACCAAAGAAGTAAATGTTATTCAGTTATTTTTCAGTCCTGTCTGACTCTTCCTGACTCCATTTGGGATTTTCTTATCATAGATACTGGAGGGGTTTGCCATTTCTCTTCTCCAGCTCGTTTTGCAGATGAGGAAATTGAAGCAAATAAGGTTAAGTGACTTGTCCAAGGTGACAGAACTAGTAAGTGTCTAAGGCTAGATCTGAACTCAGGCACATAAGTCTTCTTGACTCCATGTCCAGCAGCCTACCGACTGTGCCACCTAGCTGCCTCAAGAAATAACTGTGCTTATAGCAGTCGTGTCAGTATCCACACTATAACCAAGCATTAGCTGCAAAGTTGTGTTATGCTTCTGAATGACACAGTAAAATGATATTAAGGTGAAGGACCCCAAAGTGTGACCATAGTAGCTTACATGTTACCACCGAAATTTTTCACATTTATCATATGTGGAGAAGCAAATTATGTGATTTTTGTTAGTAGAGAACATTTGGTGAAGGAATTCCTTCCATGGAGGTATATGAAACTTATTAGGCTAAAGTCCTAGGGAGTTCCCTGAGGAACATTGAAATTAAACTATTTGTCCCAGATCACTCAGTTTTTAAGTATCAGAATGCCAGGTTTGAATGCCAGGTCTTGGCATCTGAGACGAGTCCTCTGTCTACTACACTATGTTGCCTCTACCATATTGAACTACCATACTCTACTTTTACTGAGACGAGTATAAAATTCTGCTTAGACTTCCTTCATAACCAAACTCAGCACTCTATTTTCCCTCTAGTTCAGTGATGTAAAGCATGCCATTTCTTTAAAAAAAAAAATGCAATCAATTTACATTTTGCTTGCGGTGAGAGAAACTTGAAGTGTTTAGTAAGTATCTTTTACCTTCTGTGCAAATTCTGAAATCTGTTTTTAATGTTGCAGATTCAGTCAGTGAATGACACAGCATTACGTTCAACTGTTCAGTTCATTGTCCATAAGCATTGTAGAGTCTTTGAAAAACAAGAACAAATTCAATGCACATTCCAGAGGTCCCACCTTATGTTGTTTTCTGTTGGGAGTGTTAATCCTGTTTAAGCCTTCGAGTACCCCCACTGTCTGGAGATTCACCATCATGCCAGCACTTCCAGGAAGCAACGTTTAGGTAGTTGTTAAACGTGCCAATTTTCTAGGATAGTAAGGTACAATTACTGAGAAGAAATGCTTTAAGGGCCATGCTTGACATCAATCACCTTTGTCTGGAATGAGAATACTTCCAACCTTTTCTCTCTCCAAAAATATATAAATAAGTAAAGTTCTTTAAAACTTAGTTGTTTTGAATTCCCCCATTGTAAAAGCTTCTGTGCAATGCTTTGGCCTATTTCAAGCCATACAGTAAAGCCAAATTCCTAGTGTTATAAAAAATGGAAAGCATTCATTTTACAGGCAGCCAAAGCTATTTCTAGACCAGCCAGCATATGGAGAGGAACTCCCTGATCCATACGATTTGGCAATACTGCCTCTCTTTTATGCTCTCCATTCCTGCTACCCTGCATATTAACAGCTTGAAATTCAGGCTGTTCTACAAACCCAGTCCCTTTATACTGCATGCTAACCTCAGTCTCCTGTTTCTGTACACTAAGTAAGCTTGTATGACAACCTAGCCAAAAATTCTGAATATTCAATATGCCTGTATATTTTCCTTTCACCTAAATATGATTGATTTCTATGGGTAAGAAGCTAGAGACTTGCTATTTCCCCATTAAATATATTGATTTAAATTCTATTGAGTCGCAAGAATCCTCCTTTGTGCCACAAAGGCATCAGTTTGGGATTAGCTTGCTGAAAAGGGTAAGTAAAGGGGATTTTGAATACAATGATGGATCTTTTAGGCTCCCTCCCACCAGTTCAAGCATTGATCCCAGCATGCAAGAAAAGGAATTTTTCTTCTTACCTAAATTGTATAACTCTCTTAGAAGGGTAAACATTGATTTGAAATAATAAACTATAGTTATACTCTATAAGCACTACTTTGAGTATGGAATTGTGCATCCTGGGATATAGCATTGCTGCAGAGCTGAGAAATTGAGCTGTAGTAAAACTCTTTTTTCCTATTTATTATTTAATTTATTAAATTTAGATTTAGATTGTTGAATTATCAGGTTTTTGTTTTTGTTTTTTTTTTACCATGCAAAAGGTCCTCATTCGGTTAGTAAACCCTGATGTATTATGTTAATAAATAGTATTTATAAATTAGTATGATTACAATTATTCCCATTATGCAATTTTCTAAATAATTTTTTCCATGAATCTTAAGCTTTGAACTTCACTATATACTGGATTACTATTTTAAAAGCTTTTTTAGAACACTATCAGAGTGGGGACATAGATTGTTCACTTGTGTAATTATCAGGATTCTTTTTTTCCCCCAAGATTTAAAAAGTCCTTATTTGGTTAATAAATATTTTCTTTTTTACATATGTAAGTAACATTTATAAATATGTTTGAGGACCCATATGAACCAAATCATAGATCACTGAACTATTTAAGTAAAGATTTTGAAGTTGCAAATTAACCTATTAAGGAAATTTGGGAATTTTTCTCTGTGTTTTTTTTTTGTTTTGCCTAATCCTGGCCAATTGTCCCTCTCCTCCTCATTCCTCCACTCATTTTTCTTTTCTTTACTTTTCAATGTTTTCCTTCTCATGTCCTCAACTAAGCTTTGGTCTATTCCATATTTGTGGGGGTTTAGGAGAAATATTAATGGATGAATTGCCACAACTTTGTGTGCTTAGGTTAAGCATGTCCCCTTAATATAAAGTTTATCCCAAAAGGCTTAGTGAAGTTTGAAGCTACAAGGCCTACTAAGCCTTTTTGGTGACACCATATAGACTAGGAGGAAAAAAGATCCCAATGATTCATGAAGGGTAGACATCCCTTATTACATTTCTTACTCTCGTTGAATAGTGGAACATAGAGCAAATTATAACAGAAGTATAATGCTGAGCAGAATATGTTGAAAAGTTGTGCCTCAAAAACTGAAGTCCTAGACCAAACTAGCAATTTTGGAATGCCATGAAAAGGGGAATTGGGAAAAATGAATAATTCAGCACCATCATGGTCTCCACTGAGAAGGGGAAGGCAGAGTAACCATCCTTATGCCTTACTAACAGGAGTATGCGTTAATTTAAAAATTTCTAAGCAAGTAGGAAGCTCAGAATTGTTGGCATTTCCTCAGACTCCGGCTCATTTCCATTAGAAAGAATACTAAAATTTTACATCTAAAAATTCATTGCTTACCCATATGAATAAGGATCAAGGAAAGATGATTTAAACAATATGGACATCAACCAAACCAGAAAACATAGTAAATATTTTTTCATGCAATGACCCATGACCTTTTCAGTTGCAGCCACATTTAATGACGTCAGTCATCATTAGTGGCATCACCTGTCAGTATATGAAACTATATGTCATTCTTTCACCCCAATGTGTACAGCCAGATATAGATATACAAAAAAAATGTATATGTCAATGGGATATAGAGGAGGTATCCAAGGTATTTGTATTTCTTGAAAATATCATTAATGTTCACATGTGTAACTGATATAATATTGCTTGTTTTCTCATGAATGGGAAAAGAAGGAGGGAGAGGGAAGAATTTGGAATTTAAAAAAAATTAAAAGGCATGTTAAAAATAAATAAATTTTGAAAAATAAAAGAAAATGTCATTAATGTCTTCAATTAAAAAGCTTCTTTTAATGGTAAAAATTTAAGTACACAGAGCTATGATTATACATTTTAATAACCTTGGGATCATAAGTCAAAAAGAGAGCTAGAGACATCACAGAGGACGGTAGTTTAATCCCCTTAGGTTAAAGTTGAGAAAACCAAGACCCAGGAAGGATAAGTGACATGAGTGGATAGGAACTGTCATTGGGAAGATATGAACCCAGGTCTTCTGATTTTAATGTCACTGTCCATTGCACTACTGAACACTGACTAAAGAAAGTTTTATAGAAATGGAAAAAATAAATTACCAAAAGAATGTGTGCCTGTTTGAAACTACATTCTTGTAATGGAAAATTAATTGCATTTGCAGTTTTGAAATAACAACACTTCTAAAAATAAAATATTTTTGACAATATGCTATACAGATAGTAAGAAATCATTACTCTCTTCTGAGCTTTATTTAACATTTTTTTCCTATGAAATGAGGGAAAATAATTTGAATAAGCAGGTGTATGTTGATAAGAAAAATGATATAAATTAATGATATTCAGCACAAAAACTACGGAGAGCAAGTTAATGGAAATTTTTACAACTAGCCAGTTAAGTTTGTCAAAATATTTTCAACTTTATTACCCTTAATTAATTTGATGATTAAGAAATTGTCCATTTCACTTTTCGTAGCACAACTGTGGATACTGAATCTTTTCTTTATTCTGGAATGTTCCAAGTAATCATATATCCCAGAAGAGGTCATTCTGGTGTAAATAAAGGTCTTGGATTTGTGAAGCTCTGGATAAACCTTATTTCTCCACTGACTTCACATATGATTGTTCCTTGGCATATCATTTGATCTCTATAAATCTAATTATATTACTTTAGAAAGTTGTATTTCACACAGCATCATTGTATAAACTATTCTTCAGTGGATAAAAAAAATGTGAAAATTTTAAAAATTACTCTTGTCCTTTTTAAGGCAGAATTCATCATGATTAAAACATGTTTCTGAAATACTCAAGGCAGCTAGGCGGTGCAGTGCATAGAGTTGTAGTTGTTGAATCATTTAGGTTGTGTTCACCTCTTTGGAACCTCATTTGGGATATTCTTGGCAAAGATCCTGGAGTGCTTTCCCATTTTCTCCTCCATCTCATTTTACAAAAGAGGAAACTGAGCAGACAGTAACCCTGTATCCCAAGTTAGCTTGATACTCCAAACCTAGTGCTATATCCACTGTTCCACCTAGCTGTCCCTAGAACACATGACCTGAGGTTCAGGAAGATTCATTTCCTGAGTCCAAATCTGGGATGGGCACTTACTAGTTGTAGGTCCCTGAGCAAGTCACTTAACACTGGTTACCTCAGTTTCCTCATCTGTAAAATGAGCTGGAGAAGGAAATAGCAAATCACTCCAATATCTTTTCCAAGAAAATCCCAAATGAGTTCATGAAGAGTCAAACACAAGTGAAACAACTGAACAACACTCAATTTATATATAAGCAGCTTGTTCTGCAAAAATTAATTTATAAGTCAGAAAGTTGGAGTTGGAAGGAATCTTACCCTCTCACGCATATCTGGAAGAAATACCTTCTATAAACAGTGCTTCTTAAACTGGGTTTCAACCACATATGAGATCATGTAAGTGAATGTGGGGGTCTTGAAAAATTTGGCAACAGTAAAAGGTTTCTGAATATTCAATGATCTAAAAGTAATTCAAAATCAAACATGTCATGCAATGTTTCTAGCAGTACTTGCCCATGTTACATCACACAACTTCACTGCAGCTTTGGTTCTGAACACACAATATGTGCACTTTGCACTGCACATGCTGTCACACCACAAAATGACAATGAACGCTGCCAGAAACACCTCAATTCAGATTTGAGACTATTGTACGTTATGAATCCCATGTTTTTACTGTAAATACAGAATCCTTAACTGAATTTTGGCTGGGGATTAGGACAGAATTTCCAACAATTTCTGAAATGGCCCTAAACATATTTCTGCCATTTTGTGCTACGTACTTATGCGAAGTGGCGTCCTCGGCATTGATGATGATAAAATAAAGATATTGATCAACTGAAAAATGGTGAAGATGCTCTACATCTTACAGTATCAAATATTCCACCAAGATTTAATTCTTTATGTAAAAATAAACAAGCACATCCATCTCATTAGTCTGCAAATTTGCTTTCATCTTTAATAAATGATAAAATTATATGTACACCAAAGAATCATTTTAAAATAAAATTTTTTATGATTTATTATCAGGAAATATCTGATTTGCATACATATTTTACGTATCTATACACTCTGGAACACATGAAAATTTCTCAGGGGAAAATGGGTCATGACTGGGAAAAGTTTAAGAAGCCCTGTTCTATAACATCTATTAAACACAATCGTTCAGCTTCTACTTAAACATTTCAAGTAACTGGGCTCTCATTACCTATCAATCAATCAACAAGCATTAATTAAGCACCTACTACATTATCAGCATCAGTAATATAAAAGGGAAACAATCCCTACTCGCAGGAAGATTACATTCTAATTGAAGAAACAGCAGGAACATACAGATATATATTATATATATATATATATACATATGTATAAAGGACAAATATAAAGTGGGTAAATACAAAATAGTTCAATACAAAGTAGTAACTGAGAGAGGTCTTTAGCAGCTGGAGATATCAGGAAAGGCTTACTGTAGACAGTAGTATTTGTGTTTTATGCTGAAGAAAGAGAGTGACTGTCAGGTCAAGGTTAGAAGTTCATTTAAGTAATGGAGGAGAGAGAATGAAGAGAGTTCCAATCTGTAAGAGAAGATGGGAAGATGGGATCAAGTAGCACACATGTCAGCAGTATTCTTGGCAAGGAGAAGATCCATCTCTTAATTTGAGTCTAGAAAAAGGAGAATGAAACCCATTTCATTGTTGGATAGAAAGAACTAGATGTTCTTTCCATTGAAGACATCTGCTGCCCTATAATTTCCATCTATTTGTCCTAGTTCTGCAATCTGGAGGCATACAGAATTAGACTCCCTCTTGCACATGACAAGCCTTCAAATAACTTCATAAAGTCATAGAATCTGAAAGTGGGAAAGAAACTCTAAGGTTACCTAGCCCAATACATGTCCAAAATACAAATTCTCTTCATAATATTCCCTGGAACTGATAATCCACCCTCCACTTGAAAATACCAAAGAGTGTGAGACTCACATAAACAGGGAAACTATATAAAGATCTCATTCTTACAGTTAAAACTATTAAAGTTTTTTTCCCCTTAAATGGAGCTGAAATCTATTTCCTTGTAACTTTCAACAGTTAGCCCCAATTTTAGGTTCTAGGATTAAGAAGAAAAACTTTAACTGTTATTTCAGCAAAGGAAACTTTTCCTATTTGAAGACAGTGATCATGTAACCTAAAAATATTTTCTAAGCTAAATACTCTCACTTCTACATATAGATATACTTATGTCTTGATATAAAGCTCAGTCATAATCTTAGTCAAACATTCCTCTGAAAGTGTCTCTAGTTGGTCAGTGCCTTCTCTAAAATATGTAACCCAGAATTGGAAACAATATTCAGATGTCCAAACAAATCATGGCAAAGCAGAGATGTGGTCTTTGCGTCAGAAAAACCTAGTTTCTCAATCTTCTTCTGATACATAAAGTCATGTAAAGCTGGACAAGTCATTTAACCTCTCAGTGCCATGCAAGAAATATTTTAAGAACATCACTGATCTATAATAGTTGTCAAGACTGCTTCATACTAGGAGTTTCCTACACCAGGGAAATTATACATCTTGATGAAAACACACACACACACACACACACACACACACACACACACACACTTCAAGATGTAGTCTTGCTAGAACAGAACATGGTAGGAATATCACCTCATTCATTCTGGACACTAAGCTTCCATTAATGTGAACTAATACTGATATATTCTTTTGGCTGTCATGTTAAAGTGCTCACTTCAAAATCCACATAAACTCCAACTTTTTTTTCCTTTAAAATGGTATCTCACCATTCAAAAGTGAAATCTTGAAGACATCAATAAAATGGTTATGATGAAGAAAAACAGTGATTCACTAAAATTATTAATGTGGCCTCACTGAGAAGTTATCAATCTAGGTAATATATATATATATATATATATACATATATATATGTATATATATATATATATATATATAGCAACAAAATAAGGTAACACAAAAGAATGATGGAGTCCTATAGAAATAATGTCAGAAGTATTCACATTCCAGATTAGCTGGAGGTGACAACAGATGGTAAGGATAACAAAAAGTCTGAGGATTATTGTTTATTTTGTTTTGTTTTGGGTTTTTTGTTGAGGAGACCAAGAAGATTGCAAAATGAACAGGAAGGCTGCTTGGAGTGTATAACAATATGATAACTGATAAAGGAGAGAAGACAGAAAGATTTATCACTTGTTTTTTTCATTATCTGTAACAGAGAAATGAGGTTCAGGATGAGAAGGATACTCAAATTATTAAGGACATCATAAAAGCATAAAAAACCTGCCCTCAACATCATCAGACCCCTACCATTCCCTGTAGAAGAATGACGTTCAAAGATAATGAAAGAATTTATCAACTAGAGTGCTGGATCTCTATCAGAAAAGCATATTGAAAAATCATGCCACATAACTGGCAATAGGTAAGAGAGGAGGAGGAGAAAGAGGAGGAGGAGGAGGAGGAGGAAGAAGAGGAGGAAGAAGAAGAAGAGGAAGAAGGAAGAAGAAGAGAAAGAAGAAGAAGGAAGAAGGAGGAGGAGAAGGAAAGACTAGGAAACTGGTAGGATCTTCAAACTATACTTTGATTACCTTGACTTGGGTTCCAGTCAAATTTGGCATGCATAAGTAGAAAGAGAAATGGTCATCACTAAGAACCAGTAAGGACTTCATCAGGTACAAGTAATGAATGGCAGCTAGATGAGTGGATCATGGAATGATCACAGGCATAGTGCATGTGGATTTCAATAGACCTTCTGCTGTGGTGAGCTAAATGCATAGTGCAGTTAGTTAAATGTAGCTACTCCACTGGTTTTCTCTTTTCTCAAGGATAAAATATAACATAACAAGAGCTCTTACAGGTCTGCATATATTGATTACATCTTTCTTTCCTGCCTCATTGTATTTTACTCTTTCTTCTACACGCTTCAGTCCCATCAAAGTGGTAGTCTTTCTGTTTCTATCACATCTCCCATTTCCATCCCATGTCCTAAGAAAGTACTCTCTCCTTATTTCCACCTCATAGTATCCTTTTATTTTTCTTTAAGATGCAGTTTATTCAACTACTTAACCCCTTTGACCCAGCAATACTACTGGGTATATCTATTTCCAAAACTCCAAAACTGATTAGGGGAAAAGAAAAGAACCTACATGTTCTAAAATATTTATAACAGCTCTCTTTGTGGTGGTAAAGAAATGGAAATTCTTGGAGGGCTCATCAACTGATGAATAACTGAATAAGTTGTAGTATATGATCGTGATGGAATATTACTGTGCAATAAGAAATGATGAGATTGATGATCTTAGAAAAATATGGATCAACTCGTATGAAACAATGAAGAGTGAAATGAGCAGAGCTAGGAGAATGTTGTACACAATAACAGCGATATTAATTTAAGAATAACTTTGAGCAATTAAGTCATTTTATTATGATAAATACTCAAATCAACTACAAATGACCTATGAAGGAAGATATTATTCACATTCATAGAAAGAACTGATAAACAGAAATATTTATAGAATGATTTTACACATATATTTATGCATATAAATACACATGTATTTGTGTCTAATGATAGTCATCTCTAGGGCTGGGGAAGGAAGAAAAAAGGGAAAAATGAAATTTACTTGGTAACTTTATTATATATTTAAAAGGAATAACAAGTTGTATATAATAGATTTGCAGTTCCATGATTATCATCTTTTTTTATTGTATTATGTTATGGAAATGCTTGTTTTATTCCATAAATTAAATTTTAAAAAATGCAGTTCACATAGTGTCTTTTGCATGACACCTGAGCCTCCAAATACTGGTGTACTTTCTCCAAAATTATTTTATATTTCACTACATTGGATGCATTTCTGTTTTTTTGCTTTATATCTATGCTGGATGGTTTCATTCAAATGTAAAGTTACTGTGAGTAGGAATTGTTTCATTCTTTGTACATGCATCCCCAGCATGTCCATCACACCTGGCATATAAAAGGCACTAAAATATTTGGTGACTAAATGATTTCTTGATTGATTGATATATGTCACTGAATGAAAAATTGCAAAAAGTAGTTCTTAATGAGTTGTCAAAGGAAAGTTATTAGTGGAGTGCCACTAGGATCCATTCTAGGCATTATGTTATTTGTAATTTTTATAAATAGCTTGCATAAAGATATATAGATTATATAGGTGGCATGATTATTAAATTATTAAATCTGCAATTAGCACAAAGCTTTGAATGATAGATATCTCATGTCAGATTCAGGATCTAGAGAGATCAAAAATTGAACAGTTGCAGAAGACATTCAATAAAAATAAACATAAAATCTTATACTTGAGCTTATAAAATCAACTTCACAAACATAAGATGTGACTGAACAAAAGTTCTGAAAAATATCCAGAGATTGCCAGTGGACTTTAAATTCAAATGTGTCACAAAACATCCAAATAAAATAAAATAATTAAATGTGATTTTAAATAAATAATAAAATAAAATTTTAATCTGTATTGAGAGTCACATTATTTAGAATAAGTGAAATGGTTATTCCATCATACAATGCATGATCTTGTCATCCCACATCTGAATTATTACAAACAGTTCTGGAAGGCACATTTTAAAGGGGACATTGATAAGATGGAGTGAATGCAGAGGAGAGTTTCTAGAATGATCAAAATATAGGAGAGCATGGATATAAGCATCAGATAAAGTAGCAAATGTATTTAAGTTGAAGACAGAGACATTTTGGTATAGTAGTCCTCCTTAATTAATTGAATGTTTGACCTTTGAGAAAGAAATTATAATAATCCTTCTTGACTTCAGAAGCGAGAGCTATAAGCACTGTCTGGCAGTTACAGAGACTTTGACTGGGTGGAAGGAAAACCTTCCTAACAATTAAACCCATTCAAAGGAGGATAGCCTAGGAAGTCAATGATTTCCTCTTCAGTAGAGGTGGTTGATTAAAGGTTGGATAATCACTTGAACAGATTTCTTTCCAAGATTTAATGGACTTCAAAGTTCCTTTTCAATTCTGAGAGTCAGTGATTCTATGACTTAGGCCCATCTTATGTGACTCTATGGTTCACTGTTCCTCAATCTCCAATCACATAGTTCAGTGTTTGAATGGAGGACTTTATACTTATACCTACTAAATTCTGTTATAAATCTGGCTTATTGTTTTCTGTTAAATGTATTTTTATACAAATTCTTTACTCAGATGTCTGTGTTATTTCACAGATTCATGTCATTCACAAATTTTGTGTGCATATAATCTATGCCTTCTTCCAAATCATTTTTAAAAATATTGATAAAAATAAATTTGATTATTGATATCATTGATTATGATAGATTGATAAAACACAGTCCTAAAAATCTTTTGGGAATCTATCGAAAATTCTATAGAAAATTCCTGGTATATATATATGTATATATATATATATGTCTCCTGAATGACTTTGTCAAATATTTTGCTGATATTTAGGTGTTCTTACAACATTATCAAGATTATTACCATCTCTCTAGGCATCTAGCTTCCTGACTTCAGAGTCATCCTCCATTACTCTCAGTCACTTGAAAATGATATTCCTAAAGCACACATCTGACCATGTCACCACCCTACTAAATAAGTTCCAATGGCTCACTATGGCCTTGAAGATCAAATTCACACTTGCCTGGTATTTATAACTCTTCACAATCTTGTTCCAGTCTATCAATCTAGTCTTTTCACAAATCCCCTCCTTTCATACATCTCACACTTTATTTTCTGGCCAAACTGGCCTTCTTGCTGTCCCTCAGACATGACATTCCATCGCTCTTCTCTGCATTTTTTCTGTAAGTATCCTTCCTTTTCACCAACTTTTCTTTGCCTAGAGTCTCTCCCTCTTTACCTCTTCCTCTTAGATCCCTAGCTTCCTTCCCTCTATCACCTCCTACCTGTTGACTTTTCTGATCTCACCCAACTGCTACTGCCATCACCAAATATTTTGTGTTTATTTACTTTAGACATACTTTTATAAGTATAAGATGTCATTTCAGTAGTATAAGTTTCTTGATGAAAGGGACTGTTCCACTATTCTTTTTATCCACAGTGAATGCCTAAGAAATGATTAATGACTGAACAATTGACTGACCCATGTATAGTCATATATAAGCACATACATAAACATATGTGAGTATGCACACTTGTATGTATGTACTTATCCATGAGGAACTAAAATAAAAACAATCTTTCTTTATAGCACACAGAATGTTACCTAATACTACACATGTTGTCTCCTAGTGCCAAACAGAATGGAACTATTTCTTTCCCTTACCAACTGCTCTCTCTGGCTTGTGCACAGTATAAATCATATAGCTCGCTAATGCATTTTCTTACATTCTGAGATCCTAAAAGTAAGGAGTAGATGGTGCATGTTAATGTTGTAAATATGTCTCAAGAAGTTAAAATATTATCTGTCCTTGCTTAACAAAAATGGGTCATGTTTTTCTGGCTCTTTGAAGTTTGCAGTGTTGAACTGCATTCATCAGCCCTGTGAAATAGGTAAGATAAATATTATTACCTTACCTAGGTCATGAGGCTATTGAAATTTGCAAACATTAAAGTGCAAAAAAATGTGAGTTGTCATCATTATTAATAGTCTTGCTTTTAGGTTTGCAAAGAATTTGCAGATATCATTTCATTAGACCATCACAATATTATTAAGTGTTAATATTAGCCTCAATTTATAGATGAGGAAACTGAAACTTAGAGAAAGTAACTGGTCTGCTGAGGGTCACAGAACTAGTATCTGACACAGGTTTTGAACTCAGCACTTTCTAACTCCAAGTGTACCACTCTGTCTATTAGACTATCTATGAAAATAAACTTAGCCAGTGGGAACATGGCCTCACATCACAATGTACTGATAATGCATTTTTTGTTTTAGCATAATCAAGTGTCTCTGATTGAATAATGTAATCAAAGTAGATCTTTCCCACCCATTACTGGGCCTGGGAAGATTTGTGGGAAGGCCTGCTACCTTTCGCTAATGAGGTACTGGTTCTCAAGGGTTGTAATGCCCTCTGGTTGTAAAAAATGCATTAATACTTTCAGGTGAGGTTTTACTTTGGGCCTTAGTTTTGAAAGAAGTTTTGTGTGCCAGATGAGACTCTGGGAAGCTGCTTAGCAGCCCCTCATTGGCTTTCAAAACCCAGATGTTGGTGTTTCCCTCTCTGGTAACTATGTATGTATGTAATAGTCAGACAGTTGGATCTGTCTGTTGACCTATGATGTACGTATGGTTTATGTCAGACAGTTGAAAGCATGTCTGTTGATTATGATTTCTTGGTATTTTCTCTGAAGCTCAGGCTTCTGACTCTTTTCCCCCTGAACTTAATGAATAATACATGTGTTTGATTAAAGTGATTGTTGTCCCCTTGAAAGTTGATTTCCTTTTAGAAATGCAGATCTAAGAATCTGTGACAGCAGAGCCCCCTGTTTAAGTCAGAGTGTTTGCTTTTATACTCAACAATCAATAATGACTTAGCAGATATGCCCTAGAATTACTTCAGTTGAGAGAAGTTAAATGATTTGAAAATGAATGTTCAGATACTAAGTAGCAATGATTGCATTTGGACCCAGGATTTCCTAACTAAACCCAGCCTGTTATCCACTTATGGAAAACACAGAAGGATAATGTATGCCACTATCTCAACTATCGTCAGTCATAACTATGATCATTATTCCCATTTTATAGGTGAAGTAATTAAGGAACGGCAATGCAAAGTGACTTGCCCATAGTCACATTGTAATCAATATTGGAACTAGAATTTGAACTCAGGTCATATGACTTCAGAATCAGTTGATGGATACTTTTTCTTTTATCCAGTATATAACAGTGGAAAGAGGACTGTACCTAGACATAGGAAACACTAGGATTCTTATTGCTTTCCTTGCCTTAGTAGTTATATGATCATAGAAAAATTCCTAAACCTCAGGTCCTTAGTCTGGAAAATGGAGGTAATAACCATACTTATTGAAAAGGCCTTTATAAGGTTCAAATTGCAAAGCTCAAATGAGATATTTTCAAAGCATTAACCCTAAAGTGTTACATGAGTGGCACTATTATTATTATCTCCTACAGCAATTGGCCTTCTCACATCTTACTTACTACCATACAGGAAATGAACTCCTTTCAAAATAGTACCACGGGGACTCAAATAAGCCTTCCCTACCCCAACCTACATTTTCCTCAATTACTTGAAAACACCTTCAATTTCCATTGCTCAGACAGCTACGTTTGAAAATGTGTCTTCCATTGGTGTTCCTATGTATTTTCACTTATGTGTTCCCTATTTTTCTGTTTTAGCACAACTTTTCAGAGGTGAGGGACAATTTATTGTTCTAGCACTCTTCTTCATGCTATAAGTATTTTATAAATATTGCTAATGATTGCCTTCAAATCACTTTTTCATAATTGGAAAGTGAAAATATTTTTATTACAAAGGAGAAATTAGGCAGAAAATGTATTTAAAATAACTAAGGACATTTAATTTTAATTCATTCATTTTTGACATGCCAACCCAACTTATGCCTCTTATCTTCGGCTCAACAATTGGGCTAATGATCTTGAAAAACTGTTGATAGGCAATTTTTAGAAATGTAAGAGAAGAAACTTTTATTTAAAAGAAGATTAAGTTAAAGTAAACCATAAAATATTAATTAGAACAATAAAAATAGTCCTTGGGATTTTTATTCTACTTATGCTGACTCACATTTTTAATTTACTTTGTATTGTATGCCAGTGTTGGTTTCCTCAATCAGCCAACTACTTGAATCAACTTGTTTTTGTTTTTATTTTCAATTTTTTAAATTAATCCTTCTTTATATTTTATTAGCATAATTTCCATTTTAAAATAATTAGAAGTGTCATTAAAGTCACAATAATTATTCTGTTTGGAAAACAAAATGCTTTAGTATACCACTGCTTCCAATAGCCAGCTAT
Source organism: Notamacropus eugenii (assembly GCF_028372415.1). Lineage (NCBI taxonomy): Eukaryota > Metazoa > Chordata > Mammalia > Diprotodontia > Macropodidae > Notamacropus > Notamacropus eugenii. The sequence goes on from NC_092877.1 coordinate 280,253,182, forward strand.
TATCCCACGTGTACAATTTTGATGACAGCAGAAGAGCCTTATGTAAGATCCCAATGGATCCCAAGAGTTCCAAAATCCCACAAATAATCAGCCTATGAAAGAATAATTATAAACTATGATCACCTAAAAGCTTTTTCGTTTGCATCAATAATTCATACCAGAGTTTGGAACAGATCTCATTCCATATTCAACAATTCCAGCAGTACAAAAGCTATGTATCAAGCTAATAAATATCTAGTGAGCACTGATTTTTTTTTTACCATCATAGTAAAGAACATCTGATAAGATCAGTACCAATCTGAAAGGGATTTTAGAGGCAACCTATTCCAACTACTTCCTTCCTTCTATTTTATAGAAGGGTAAATTAACGCTCAGAAACGAAATTACTTGACTATGTATATGCAGCTAATAATAAGAATTTAGATGTAAACATAAGTCATTTGGACTCCAAATTCAATGCTCTTTCCATTTTAAATGATATGTTTGGCGTTAGATTGGCATGAGATATTTGTTTGGCAATGAATGCCCTTAGGGTGGCTGTGGAAAGATATTCTAAGTCTAGGTACTCCAGTCGCAGAAGAGAAATGGAAGATAATGGGAAAGGTGAGTTCATTGCATTACTGGACTTTTGTTCCATTCAATAAGAACAAATCTGTTACCTACAGATTCACTAGACTTCATTCTCTCATCAACCAGAAATCTAGAAGCTAGCCTGAATTTCACTCTCTGCTGTACATCAGCAAGTTTTACAAATATTAGAATTTCCAATATCAGAAGTTCCCTCAGAATGAACCCCAAATTCTAGCAATCTGAAGGCCATTCCATCAAGTCTGAAAAGTCTGGATGTTGTTGCCACTGCTGCTGTTATTGTTGTTAAGTCATGTCGAAATTTTTTTGACTCATTTGGGTTTTGTGATTTGTTTGTTTTTATTTGGCAAAGATATTGGAATTATTTGCCATTTCCTTCTCCAGCTTGTTTCAGAGATAAGGAATTGAGGCAAATGGTTAAATGACTTGCCCAAAATGATATAACTATAAAGTATCTGAGGTCATATTTGAATTCAGGTCTTCCTGACTCCAAGCCTGGAACTCCAGGTGTAGCTAGTTGGTGCAGGGCTCCAAGCCTGGAATCAGGAAGACCTGAGTTCAAATCTGATCTCGGATACATATTAGCTCTGTAACCTTGGGCAAGTGGTCAACTCAGTTCCTCATCTGTGAAATGAGCTGGAAAAGGAAATGACAAACCACTTAAAACGGCAACTAAAACAGGATCTTTTGGTGTTTTTGTTTTAGTATAATCAAGAAGTATAATACCTCTATTTGAATGTGATTAAGGAGGATATTTCCCTCCTATTATCAGACCTGGGAAGATTTGTAGGAAGGTCCGTGATTTTTGTTAAGAAGGCACTGGTTCTCAAGGGATGTGATGCCCTCTGGCTCTAAAAAGTGTATAAGACTCTGAAGTGTGAGTTTTATTTTGGGGCTTACTGACTGGAAGTGTTTGTTTGGCTAGATGAGGACTCTGGGAAGCCACTTTAAGGAGCCTCCTGGCTTTGAAAACTTCTCTATCTGGTAACTGTGGTCAGACAGTTGGGGTTCAACTGTCTGTTGAATTCAGGCAGAGGAAGCCATGTCTGTTGAACTTTTGATTTCTCTGTATTTTCTTTGAAGTTCAGGGTGTTGACTCACTTGACATAGGTGAATGATACATGTGCTTGATTAAAGGAATGATACATGTGTTTGATTAAATTGATTGTTAACCCCTCAAAAGTTGTCTTTCCTTTTATGAATGCAGATCTAATAACTTGCAGAGTACCAATCCTGTGTATGTTGGGTTGCTTACAGATACACCACTCCAATATCTTTGCAAAATAAAAAATGGCTCACAAAGAGTTAGACTTGAGTTAAAGGACTTGACAATAATGACAATCTGAGCCATGTGGTTCCAACTGGATAGAGCTTTCCTATGTAATAAATTAAAAACCTGCATATGCCTTCCAAAAGGAATCTAAATGTGTTTTTCAATGGAGCCACGTAATTTGAGGTCATCTATCCAAATCAGGGATTCTAAGTCATATGTGTGTGTGTGTGCGTGCGTGTGTGTGTGTGTGTGTGTGTGTGTGTGTGTGTGTGTAATGGTCCTCCTGGACAATCTGGTGATCTAGGGATCTCTCTTCAAGATAATGCTGTACAGTCATTTCACTTGTGCTCAATTTTTTGTGACCCAATTTGGGGTTTTCTTGGCAAAGATATCGGAATTATTTGGCATTTCCTTCTGCTCACTTTACAGATGAGGAAACTGAGGCCATATTTGAACTCATGAAGAAGAGTCTTCTTAACTTTAGATTGGGCATTCTATTCACTATACCACCTACCTGCCCACCTGTTGATTTACTGACTAGTAATACAGATATTTAAAGGTTTAATATGGTCACAATACTACGGCACCCATAGCCATACCACCCTGAAATCATTCAGTCTCATCTGATCTCAGAAGCTAAGCAGGTTCAGGCTTGACTAGTACTTGAGTGGAGAAATGTCTAGGAACAGCAGATGCTGTAGGCTTTTTCCTAAGGAAGAACTAGCAGCCCAAGTAAATAAAGTGCCAGGCCTGGACTCAAGAGAACCTGAGTTCAAATCTCACCTCGGATACTTACTGGATGTATGACTTTGGCCAAGTCACTTAACCCTGTTTGTCTCAGTTTTCTCATCTGTAAAATGAGTTAGATAATGAAATGGCAAACCACTTCAATATCTTTGCTAAAAAACCTCAAAACAGGATCATGGTGAATCTGATAGGATTAAGCTATATTGTTCCCTCCCAGAAGTGGAGGAGGGGAAGTAGTACCAATAAATAAAATTAATGTCTGAAAAAGAGGTTTAGTGTTTATGTTATGCAGTAGTAACAAATTGTTTTTGTTTATACCTTCAATATAATTGATGTAGGGAACTCCCAGAGAGGAAACTCTCTTCCCTAAGGCAAATTAACAATTAGTCTAAAGTCTTAGAAAGTTGCTGGAAGAACTAAGAATTTAAGGGATTTGCTCAGGATTGCAGGGTCAGTATGAGTCTGAAGCAAGAGTTGCCTCAAGTTCCAGTCTCAAATTCATAACCTAATTATACACAGAAAATATTGATAATATATTCAGTTGTGAAATGTTAAAAAACAAAAAAGTGTATATGCCCAATACTTTCAAGAAAGGAGATCTTGTTTTTGTCCAGAATAATAAGAAAAAAACCTGTATGAAGGGGATATGATTTGACTTAAACCTTTATAGATAAGTAGATTTTTATAGCAAAAGGGGAAGAGGATAGATCATTCATATGTAAAATATGGCATGAGGAAAAATGGATATGTGACATAGTATGCATGTGGGACATGGGAGAAATGGGTAACAGGAGCAGAGAAGACTCTACGAGGAACTTAGAAAATGCTATTAAGGATAATGAAGTCCTAGGCAAAAATTAAGACCCCAGGGGTAAATTTGGAATTTATATTACTACTTTTCCCTTCTTTTTAAAGTCCTGTTGATGTGCCTGGCTTTTACATTTTAAATATTAATAGATTGTTGATGTTTACAACGGCATTACATATATATATTTACAAATTACCTGTGTTTTATAAGAAGTCTCTTGTAACAAAACAATTATAGTGACTTTATGTGAAAATGTATGTATAGTGCATATCTGTAGTACCTTACCTTTTTTTAAAAAATAATTTAAATTAAGAAAAAATTCTTTTATCTCCCTCCAACTTCTCACCTCATTGGAAAGGGGAAGAGAGAGAAAATTAGAGTAAGAAAGAGAGAAAAAGAAAAAAGAACAGAACAGAAAGAAGAACAAAAAGAAGAAAAATTCTTTGTAACAAATATGAATACTCAAGCCCAACCAATTCGATCATTTACTATGCTCAAAAATATATTTATTATTTACCAGCTACTGCAGTGAGGATTCACAATTTGACAAAAAAAAAGAAAACTGTCAGGAAAATAGGACAATGGAATGGAAGAAATTAGATTAAAATAAATACATCAAACTTTATACCAAGATAAGTTCTAAATGGATAAATGACCTAAATGTAAAAGGCCACATCAGATTAGAGAAATATGGAGGAAAATTATCCATCAGGTCTGTGAATAGAAGCACATTTCAGAACTAAATAAGGGATAGAGAAGATTACAGAAAAGCAAAATGGATAAATTTGATTATATCTAATTTTAAAGTTTCTGCACACACACCAATAAAACTCCAATGAAGTTATGATTAAAATAGAAACAACTGTGGGGGGGGGGAGGATGCTTACAGCATGTTTCTCTGTAAATGTCTCATTTTCAGTATATATAAGAAACTGATTCAAATACAAGAGTAGAACCATTTTTTTCTAGGATATAGATGGTCTAAGGACATGAACAGGTACTTAAGGGAAGACTCCTAGGCTCTCTTCAGTCATATGAATAAATAACTCAAAATCATTAATTAAGGAAAGTTAATTAGAGCAATTCTAAAATACTACCTTATAACCACTAAACTGGCAAAAATGACCAAAAAAAAAATTATAAATGTTGGAGGGATTGTGGGAAAATAGACACATTGATGCAGTGTTGGTGGACCTATGACTGGAAGCAAGCATTCTAGAAAACAATTTGGAATTATGCCCAAAGAAAATAACTAAATAGTATATGCCCTTTAACATAGTTATACCATTAACACACACACACACACACACACACACACACACACACGAATAATATCAAGCAAATAAGAAAAGTTCTTATATGAACAAATTATTTTGATAATTTTAAAATAGAGGATACAGAAACCAAAGGCAGATTTTAGAATGTTTTTGGGGGAGCATAACCTGCCATGTCTTTTTTCTAGATAACACTTGATAAAGAATCCTCTTCTACAAATGGAACTGAGCATTTACTCTGCAATTCCAAGTCTCAGAAGAGGCACTAAGACATTAAATGACTATTCTAGGATCAAACTCTCTATGAATCTAGGACTTTATCCTAAAGTCAACTCTCTAATAGATATTATCAAATATCTATTTCCCCTATTCATCAGCCCCTATTGAAAGAGAGTGGGTAACTAAACATATGGGATCTGAAATATGCTCTGTATTTCTGTTCCACATATTAAAATAAGCAACGACTTCTTAGCCAGCAATTGAGAAAAACAGAAAAGGTATTTGACAATCCAAAAAATGTCCAGAAAAAGATGAACAAAGTGTTTGGTGAGCATCAAATTGCACTGAAAATTAAGAGGGTATACTCATGGGAAAATCCAAGATGAGAAAGAGAAAAAAATATCATGGAAAACATTCAGGGAAAGTAGAAACAGAAGGCAGATTGTCATGAGAGTATAGTACAGACCATCTGAACAGAAGTATCAAACAAGAATGACAGAATAATGCCATTTCAAAGAATTTAAACCTTAATTAAAGGAATAGGCCATGGCAAGTTCAAGGAAAATTTAAGGGAAATTTTGGTGGTAGACATGAAAATTCTTAATTACAAACTGTATGCAGCAAGGGAAGAATCAAAGATATTGCTAAGATTTCTAGACTGGGAGACTAAAAGTAGTAATATATTTTGAAAGAGGAGGCTGATTTTGGAGGGAAATTAATATATGTCATTTTGAATAAGTTGAATCTTAATAATAAGAGGGCTCCCTAATTTATATGATAGGTACCTCAGAGGATAACTAACCCATATTCAAATCAATCTTTACATTCTTATTCCTAAAACTGGAGTATATGAGTCCCTACTAATGTGGTTACCTTTAACAATCAGTCAGAGGATATAATCTGCTCAACTCAAAATCAATTTTTTTTAATAGTGATAAAAATTCTTTCCAAAGGAGTGCACCCTCTCATAAGTACATTCAACATGAGTGGAAAGAGAGGACACACATAATGGTCATAGAGAGGCACTTCCATTGGGAAAACATATGGTTAGAGCACATATGATGAAATGTGACCAAGATATGTAAAAAATGGGGTACCTCTTGCCACCAATACTTCAGTGTTTCTGATATCTTAGACCTCTCCTTGCTGATCATGGTCTTGCACTCTTGTACAGCACAACACTGATCTCTTGGTCATGACCACATACTGTTCCATGGGATGGCATTCTGCTGGTCTAGTGACAACAGCCAGACACCATTTAGCTACAGAGGACAATGATTTGCCTCCAGCTTCTGACTCAGTTACAATCCTTAACTCAGATATCATTATGGTAATTAAATCAGTTTGATTTTATTGTTCTTTGTTTAGTCTTTACTTGGAGCCTAAAAAACAACCCTAAATAAAATGGGCATTTCAATATATCAAGAAAAATAAGAAAATAGGATGGATCATGAAACTACAGATTTTTTTCTGCATAATACTTCAAACAATGTTCCTATTTTAACATTTATAATATTCTAAAAACATACCGTAATTCCAATGAACTAATGAACAATTAATGAGACTCTCTTAGTTTGCCATTCATTCCTTAAAAATTAAATCATGCAATTGAAAGGAATTAATGTCTTTTAAATATATAAAAGCAATACTGTATGAATCTCATTTATAGAAGTGGTATTTTTCAACATGCAAAAAACTAAAGACTTTTACAAATATTTGTATGGATATGGATCTTTTTCCTCATTGTTGAATCTGTTTCAGCTATATGCCTAGTAGTGATATCATTGGGTAAAAAGTTATGCAGTTTAGAGACATTGGCACATAGTATAACGTGTGGTAATCAAAATTGCTTTCCAAAAGGGCTTGACAAATTCACAGCTCCACCAGTAGTATGCCTGTCTTTCCCAATCCCCTCCAATAATAGTGTTCTTTGTGAAGGATTTGAGATAGAATTTCAAAGTTATTGTAATTTATATTTCTCCATTTAATAGTGATTTGACTCATTTTTCATTTGACTATTGATAGCTTGAAGTAGTTCCTCTGAGAATTCCCTATTAAAATATTTGGCCATTTATCTATGTAGGAAATATTCTTGTTTTTATATATTTGAATATTTTATATATGCTAGATACATATATATATGATGTCATATGTATGTATATGTGTGTTTTCCCCCTTATATAGCTTAGATAAATGAAAAAAAAACTATATGAAAGAAATATGAGCTTCCTACCTCTTAAGTCTGAGTTAACAGGCTCCCTTCTAATTTTCACTATATTGATTTTGTTTCTGCAAAGAAATTTTACATTTTTATGTAATCAGAATTTGTTTGTTTGTTGTTAAGTAATATTTTCTATCCCCCACTGGGTTATGAACTTTTCCTTTCTCCATAGCTGTCTCATTCTTCTATTTAAGTCAGTGGAACAGAGGCAACCTATTTTTTCAGGTAGAAGAAGCCTGAGCCTGTTTGTGAACAATGCATAGCCAAAAGAATCTATAGTCCCACTCTCCTAGAACTATCACCTATTATTCAACTCTGGTACACTTATTAAGACTTAAATTGCACCCAGTTCTAGTTAAAACTTGCTGTCATTAAGTACCCAGAAAGCTAGTTGATATGACATTATTATAATTCTATCTTCTTCATCCTAAGCAAGTTTTCCTGATTCCCTTTTGCACCATGAGACAGTGGATGCAAAAGAGGGCACATGGGACTCCATCTTTTACTAAATTGCTGTACCATTCCATGTTGTGCTTAGCTATATGTATAAACAAAGCATTCTAGCACATCCTACTATTTTATGTCATTCATCTTGCTCTGCCCTAAATTTTCATGACAAGCAGAAAGAAAAGACCCAGGAAAAGGGTCATATTGAAGTTCCTAGAGAAATAGGGGATAATTTGTTCTGATAAGATCACGGAGAAGATGAGAAAGGATGGGAACAAGGACATATGTTTCAGCATTAGACAGAAGAAAAATATCTTCTTCCTAGAATAGAGGAAAAGTGGAGTGAATAGATATAAAACCCAAAAAAACAAAAGCACATGAACCAGTTCTTCCATCTATGTGCTGACTCTCTACTCTCTGACTTCAAAAAATAAATAAATAAAATAAAAGCCAGTTTCACTAACTGTTTTTCACTGAAGGGAAAGATCATTCAACAACCCCCTATATGTACCGAAGGATGGTTATAACAAGCAAGAAATACCATATTTCAAAGCAGCACAATCCTACCATTACACAAACCTAGTCACTATATGGCACATTCACAAATTAATTTTTTTTTCCTCTAGAAACAAGTGGAAAGCTATGAGTTCCTTTAATTATTGGTTACTGTCCTCGGCATTTCTTAAAAGAAACAAATCTCTGCCACTTGACTTGGGAAAAGGCATAAGAATATGCCTGAGATTATGACAGTGGAAAGTAGCAGAAGAAAAAAAAATCTCATCTAATTGTGATTTCAGGAATATCAAAGTAAATAGGTTCCTTTTGTCTCAATGACTATTAGTATTAGTGTCTTCCCTTCTAAAGAGGATAAAGCAAAGTACACAAGCTCATGAATAGCTTAACCATCCCATGTGGGACTTCATGAGAATATTATGCCTGTATGTTTGGAAGATAAGTTTTATCATTCTAAAGGAAATTATAATTTTCTACTAATGTGTGACTTCATCTTCACAGTAAGAATTTTTTTTTTTGCTAAAGAAAATTATAACAATAAGAATAGCCTAGATGTATTTTACCATACGCTATTTACCTGAAAACAATGAGCTTAGAATATCTGTATCTGAATTTCTGGACTTGGTGAGGAATTTCTGATTTCCAAAATTAAATGGCTATTTTTTATAGCCCCAGAGGTGAATACTATGTGTAGCTGAGAATATCAAACTCAGCATCTGCTTTGGGATGGCTCACTCCATCACTTAATAAAATTTTGAATGTGTCAAATCAGACATACTATTAAACTTTCAGGCACCAACCTGCGTTACTAAAATTATGTTTTCCTTGTTTGAAGAGAATTATATAGAATACATATAAAAGTGATTTGTTCTAAGGTAATTTGTCATTTTCAATTCACCAAAATAAATTCTAAGTAAGAATTAATAGTCAGTAACCAGTTCTGTTCATTTAAAGCAAGCCATCATGTGTACTTCTTAATTCAGGGAAAAAATTCAAGTACAAATGACCTGAACCAGGAAAAAGGAGTAGTTGTTTAATGGAGATCAGTGAAAGAGGAAATTCACATTTGCTTTAGAAGGATTTCTTATGGTAAGGAAAGTAGCAAAGTTTACTTTTATCAAGATGATTTGTGATGATTTACATAAAGGATGATACCATAAGCAAATCAGGGGAGCAAGGAATAGTTTACTTATCCAATCTATGGAGAAGGGAAGAATGTGTGTCCAAACAAGGGATAGAGAGCACTACAAAATATAAAACAGGTAATTTTTATCATATTAAATTGAAAAGGCTTTGCACAAATAAAACAAATGCAAACAAAAGTAAAAGGAGAGAAGAAAGCCAGGAAATAATTTATATAGCAAATGTCTCAGATAAAGGTCTCATTTCTCAAATATATAGAGAACTGAGTCAAATTTTTAAGAACACAAGCTATTCCTCAATTGATAAATGGTCAAATGATATAAACAGGAAGTTTTCAGATGAAAAAATTAAACCTATATATAGTCATAGGAAGAAACTATCTAAATCACTTTTTGATTAGAGAAATGCACATTAAAACAATTCTGAAATACAACTTCACACCAATAAGATTTGCTAAAATACAAAAAATAAAAAAGGAAAATGATAAATGTTGAAGAGAGTGTGGGAAAATTGTGATACTAATGCAGTATTGGTAGAGTTTGTGAACTGATCTAACCACTCTAGAAAGCAATTTGGAACTATACCCAAAGGACAAGCAAACTACCTACTTTTTAGGCCAGCAATACCACTACTAGGTCTGTATCCCAGAGAGATTATAGAAAAGGGGAAAGGACTTACATACACAAAAATATATATAGCAACTATTGTTGTGGTGGCAAAAACATTGGAAATGGAGGGGTTGCTCATCATTTCGGAAATGGCTGAACAAGCCCTGTTATATGAATACAACGGAATATTATTATAAGAAATGATAAGCAATAACATTTCAGAAAAACTTGGGAATACTTATATGAACTGATACAAAGTGAAATGAGTAGAACCAGGAATACATTGTACACAGTAACAGCAATGTTCTGTGATGATCAACTTTGAATGACTTGGTTTGTTCTCAGCAGTACAATGATGTAAAACAATTCTAAATGACTCATGATGGACAATGCTATCCACTTCCAGAGAAAGAACTGATGAAGTCTGAATGAAGATTAAAATATACTATTTTATTTTCTTCATTTTTTCTGTCTTTTCTTTTGGTCACTTTCTTCTTTCACAACATGAATAAAAATATACAGTTCAGAAAATAACACTAAGAAAGACTTAGGTGTTCAGCATCATTTACCACATCTTGTGATTAGAACTTGATTATAATTAGAGCTGCTAAAAACAAATAAAACAAAAAAAAATGAGAAAAAAAAGGAGAAAGAACCCAACCATTGATGACTACTATGAGAATAGGGAAGATCTGAAATCATAGCCACAGGAAGATAATGGAGCTAAAAGAGCCACTGCTTTTTCAATGAGAAATGTCAAATGCTCCCAAGCCCAAAAAGAGTTCTTAGGGAAATTTTAAAAAGACTTTAAAATCAAATAAGAGAGATCAAGGAAAAATTAGAAAAAGAGAAAGCACACGGGCAATCCAAGAAAGTTGTGAAAAGAAAGTTGATCAGCTGGAAATAGAGAATCAAAAACTTAAGCAAGAAAGTAATTCCTTGAAAATTAGAATCAGGCAAGGGTAGGCTAATGACATTATAAGACACCAAGAAATAATAAAACAAAATCAGAAGAATGAAAAAATAGAAGAGAATTTGAAACATCTCATCAGAAAAACAACCTATCTGGAGAACAGATTGAGTAGAGACAATATAAAAGTAGTCAGACTGCTTGAAAGTTACAATCAAAAAAGAATTTTGATACAATATTACAAGAAACTATCAAGGAAAATTGCTCTGAAGTTCTAGAGCAAGAAGACAAAGCAGAAACAGAAAATAAAATCCACTAGTCACCACATGAAAGAGATCCCAGGAAGAAAACTTACAGGAATATCATAGCCACATTTCAAATCTCCCAGGTTATGGAGAAAATATTGAAAGCAACAAGAATAAAAAAATAAGTACTGTGGAGCTACAGTAAGGATTATACAAGACCTAGCAACTACTCATAGAGTAAAAGAGCTGGAATAAGGTCCAAGGGCAACTAATACAGCAGAGTTAAGTAGAATTCTGAATGAAAAAAACATGGACATTTAACAAACTGAAAGACTTTCAAGTATTTGAGACAAAAATACAGCAGAAATTAATGGAAAATTTGACATATAAAACGCAGGAGAAATATAAGAGAAACATTAAAGACCAATTATAAGAGACTCAAACAAGATCAAATTGTTTACTTCTTATTTGTGAAAATGTTATCAGTACTCTTATGACTATGGTCATTATTTAGGTAGCTTGAAAGAAATGTTTCAGCTAGGCTGTGTATGATGGGGTAACTTTACAAAAATAAAACTGTAAGGAAAGATATAAAGGAGTGATTATCTCATACAAATGACGTGTGAAGCGAAGAATTGACAGAGAAGAAGCAAGGCGAGGGAAGGTGGGTAGTGCTTTAACCTTGCTCTCATTGGAAGTGGGTTAAAGAGGGGTGTGTGTGCAATTATACATATATATACATTTATATTTATATCTGTGTATGTATGTGTATATGTATTTATAGTTATAGAAGTCTTCTAAATTTAGAAAAAAATATAAGAGGGCAAGGAGATAGAATGGGTGAAGAGTATAAGGGAGGGATTCTTCCAGAAGTGGTAGGTTAAGGAACAAGAGGACAAGGTAATGTGTAGTAAAGGGGTGAGGAGAAGTAGTGATAATAAAGTGAGAAATATAGTGAGGAAAAATAGGCAGGAAAACACACAATAAGTAATTATAGCTTAGAATATGAATGGGTTGAATTTGCCCATGAAATGGAAATGGAGAGGAGATTAAAAGTCTGAGTTGAACAATATATCGCTTTTAGGAAACACAATAAAAATGAGAGATATACAAAAAGATAAAACAAAGGGCTAGAGTAGTGTTTTTTGTGTTAAAAAAATCAGGGGTATTAATCATAATCTCAAACAAAGTTAAAGCTAAAAGAGATTTAATTGAAAGAGAAAAACAGAACCTATACTGTATGTCACCAATATTATTCAACATTGTTTTAGTCCATTTAAAGTTACTAAACAGTATAAAATACCTGAGAGCATGCCTGCCAAGACAGACACAGAAACTACATGAACAAAACATAAAAGCCTTTTTATATAAATAAAATCAGATTTAATAAATGAAGCAATGTTTATTGTTCATGTGTAGTCAATAAAATAAAAAAATGAGAATTTTACCTAATATATTCATTCAATGTCATCCAATCAGATTAATAAAAAAATTATTTTACTGAGTTAGAAAAAAATAACAAAGTTCATTCAGAAGAACAAAATGTCAGAAATTTCAAAGAAACTAGAGGGGGGGAGATATAAAGGAAGGAGATTCAGCAGTATCAGACCTTAAATTATGCTATAAGGTGAGAGCATTATTGATGTTCAAAATACATAATTTTGGTTATTTGAGATTAAAAATTCATTGTAAAAATAACACCAATGTAACCAAGAATAGAAGGGGGGAAAATTGGGGTAAATCTTTCAGACAATCTCTGAGATAGGATGTAATTGTGTTGGAATGTTGCTGCGCTATACACAGTGATGAGTTGGTTGATTTAGACAGAAACATAGAAAAGCTTGGACCTATAAAAGAAGATGCTATCCACCTCCAGAGAAAGAGATAAGTGGAAATAAGCATGGTAGTGTTACATATATGTGTGTTTCTATATGCTGTATTTTATTGATATCTAGGTATATACATTGATGTTTAATTTTAGCCTTCACTAGAGGTTGGGGATGGAGGAAGGAGACAGAAGGAGATAAAAGAAGGTAAAAAAGTGCACAGCAGAGAAAAAAGAAAACCTAGAAGGAAGAAAAGAAAAGCTGGATAATTTTGAAAATAATTTACCACACTGCTTCTAAAGGTTTTAGAAATGAGTTTATATTCCAAATAATATTGTCACTAGTTGCCTTCTGTCTGCTCGGAAAGAGGCTTAAGCAATCATTGGCTGAGATGATGTTTAGGTCCTTGTGGTCCAGAATAGTTTAAATAAATTAATTAAGTCCAGCTTGGCCTGGTTGCAAGGGGTCATAGTACAACATAATATGTGTGTTGCCTTGAGTATTTGATAGAATTAAAAGGATGTTCCAGCTATTTAAAAGGAAAGCAGATATATATAATACAGCACTACATAGGCAAAACTACAGGATGGCCCACTGCCCATGCAAAATATTTGCAAAACTATAAGCTTCAGGGAATCAATAGGAGACATTCTGTAAACCATGCTATATCTACAGCTGCTCAAGAACCAAAAAGGAATAAGGCTACATAGATAAAAGACAAAACATCCATCATGTACACTTATACCTCTCCCCTGACTGTCAAGATAACAGTAGCTGTCTGTAGCCAATTAGCCCTTAGCACTAGTCTCATGGTGAACTAAGAGAAACACATGTTTCTACCTGGCAGAATCCCAAATTTCTCTCTTGTGGTACTTTCCATAGCTGGTAATGGCATGTTCCTCAAGAAAATTCAAGTTCCAGCGATAAGAAACTATAACCTCAGCTCATGAGCTATGGTAGAATGTCAACGAGTCCTTATTCACTGACATTTATATATTCATGATTCCCTAGAGTTTATGAGATTGTAGACAGTCAGCTGCCAAAAACAGAACTTCCATTCCTGTATTAATGTGATAAGAAGGATAATGAAAGACTTATGGAATTAAAAAATTAGAGTCATATCATACTGCTTCTTTTCCCTTAATACAACACAAAAATAATTATTATAGTAAGAATTATAGGAGGAACACAGATGGGATATAAAGTTGAAAATGTATTCTTGTGACTTTAATCTCTCCTAAAATTTTATCAGTGAGATGAGGTTTGTTTTTTTTTTAATCTCTTTCTAAAACCAATTTTACCTGAAAGAAATTGATTGGGAATTTTCCCTGGACATTAAAGAAGAAGACATTTTGGCATGAATTTTTCAGTACTTTTTACCTGTCTATAAAACCATTCCCTATGGTCAACAAATGGCACACATATAAGTATGGGAACAAAAATAAAAGTCATAGGATCATATTTCATAGTGTGATAAAATAAGAGCTGGAAGGAACCTTAGAGGTCAGTCCTATCTCACTGTTTCATAATTAAAAAAACCTGAAGCATAGATAAATTTTAGTGACTTAACAATGGTTACATAGCTAATAAATATCCAAGGTGAAATTTGAATCCAGATTTTCCTGACTCTAATTCTAGTGCCAGAATACTAAGGAGCGATAGTAGTCATCTAGTTCAATTCGTACATTTTCCATAAAACAAAACTGAGATCATAGAGCTTGGGAAAGGCATGATATTGTTAAAATGTAATAGTCTACATTGTATCAATATGCCTACTCTCACTTCTTATGCAAATAGAAACATACATGTTCTCTGCATCTTTTGTTTGTGTCTTTCTATAAATCTTCTATAAAGGTATATACCCATTTCACAGGAAACTTTTATGTGGATCTTCTAATGTCCCATGGATGACAATGCAGAAACACAACTATCTATTATTCTTTCATTTCAGTGTGTAACCAGCCTAAATCCACTTTTCGTAATACGTTTTCTTAGTTTATCTTTGATGACTTTGGAGTATAGGTTCTCACTGGTAACATGACAGTCTATTTATATTAACAATAATTCTTTTTCTTCTTCGAATTTGTAAGGGCTCTGAAAAAAATATTTGGATGGCCTATATGATTTTAAATATCTATGGATGAAAGTATAAACTTATGCCTTCTTTTCTTTCTCCATAAATTTTCCTTGTGGCAAGTAGAGGACAATTCAAAATTATCTCATTAATCATCCTTTTCAAAAATATCCAGGGAAATAACTCTAATAGAAAATGCTCTGGCCTCCAAATCAGGAAACCTTGCTTCCCAACCCACAAACAGTGTATCATTAAGCAAGTCATTTTTACCTTGTCTCTAAACATCCAAATTCCAAAGAAATGTTACTTGTCTAAGAGCACACAAAGATTGCAGATATATAAAATCATTATGAGTTAATCTGTGCAGTTTGTGTTTTTGTAAATATTCATCCATTTCACTTAGATCATCAGTTGTATTGAATATAATTGAGCAAAGTAAACCCTGATAATTGTTTAATTTCATCTTCGTTGGTGGAGTCTTCACCCTTTCCATTTTTGATACTGGTAATTTGGTTTGTTTTTTTTCCCTTAAATTAAATTAGCCAATGATTTATCAATTTTATTTGTTTTTATTTTAATAAAACCAGCTCCTAGTTTGATTTATTAGTTCAATTTTTTACTTTCAATTTTATTAATCTCACTTTTCAGGATTTCTATTTTGGTATTTAATTGGGAATTTTTAATATCTTCATTTTCTAGGTTGTTTTTAGTCACATGCCCAATTCATTGATTTGCTCTTTCTCTCTTTTATTGATGCATGCCTTAAGAGATATAAAATTTCCCCTAATACTAATTTGACAGTATCCCACAAGTTTTGGTATATTGTCCCATTGTTTTTATTCCTTTTAATGAAATTACTAATCAATTCTATGATTTTTTTTTAGATTTAGATTTCTCCTAGATTTAATTTCCATTTTTTTAAATTTACGCTTCCATAACCCTTTATCAAATGTAAATTTTATTGCATCATGACCTGGAAAAGTACAATTAGTATTTCTATTTTTCCACATTTGGTGCAAAGGTTTTTAATGCCTGATATGTGGCAATTTTTTTGTGTTCGTAATGTTCAGCAGAGAAAAAGGCATACTCCCTGTATTCTAATCAATTTTCTACAGAGGTCTATCATATCTAACTTTTTAAAAAATCTCTTCATCTTCTTTCTTACTTTATGATTAGATTTATCTAGATCTGAAAGGAGAAAATCAAGATCCCCTACTAGTATAATTATGCTGTCTATTCCCTCCTGAAATTTATTTAACCTTCATTTTAAAAATCTGGATGCAATGCCATTTGGTGCAAATATGTTTAGTATGATATTACTTTATTGCTTATGGTACCTTTTAATGAGATGTAGTTTCCCTGCTTATCACTTTTAATTAGGTCTATTTTTGCTTTTGCTTTGTCTGAAGTGATGTTTGCTATACCTACCTTTTTTCCCTCAGCTAAAACATAAAATATTTGGTTCTAGTCCATTATTTTATATCTCTGTGTGTCTCTCTGCTTCATATGTGTTTCTTGTAAACAACATTTTGTTGGATTCTGGTTGCTAATCCATTCTGCTACTTCCATTTTAAGGGTGAATTCATCCCATTCACATCTATAGTTATGATTACTAACTGTGCATTTCCTTCTATATCATCACATAGAATAGTATAAGAACATAATATAACAGCATCATATAAAATAACATAACATAACATACACAAAATCATATCATACCACAACATTCTATGTTTTATCATGTTATATCATATAACATAATACAGTTTTATATATATTATAATGTAATTATATGAAATTGTAATGTAATGTGTTTTGTTATATTGCTGTTAATATAGAATAGCATATTTATATAATGAATAAATAATAAATAGTCTTGAAATTATTGCATATTATTAATAAAATAATGATAATGACAAGTGCTAGAGTTCACATGGAGCAATAAAGCTATTTGTAGACAGACAGAAGCAATATTTAGGTTCATTTAAAAATCTTACATTCACTGACTAGACTTTCATATAAACCTCAAATCAAGATAGTACTAATTCTGCTGAATTTCTTTGTCTATGTGATTTATTTTTTAAAAAGTGTATTTCTAAAAATGATATAAATGGATAAACTAAAATGAGAATGACTCTAAATGAATTTCTCCCTCCAATTTATCAAATCAATATGACAAAATAATGCAGGAATAATAAGGGATCTGTGATTTCCTCAGGATGAGGAACTGTAGATTAGGGAATTTTCTTCTTCCATGTAGATTTCAAATCATCTGCTACTTAGCAGAGAAGACCATCAGAGTTGCTGAGGAATATAGCTGTGAGTGGTCTGAATTCCCTAGCATAACACAGCTAGTGTTAGAGAGAGAGTTTCAAGCAAGGTACTCCTTACTCTGCTCCAGCATTCTCTCCACTATATCATGTGGCCTCCCACCAAGAACAGTCAACAACAGCATTCAAAGTTCTGTCACTTCTGATAAGGAAAAATGAAGGATTGGTATGAGCATAACTAATTTTCCATGTGGAGATACATATAACATTACAATAGAGAGTGCAGTGGTGAGTTGAGAAAATTCTTTCAAAATCCAAGTGGGTGGGATGAGGTATGTAAAAACTATTGTTTTGAAATCCTCCATAAGGATTCAGGCCATTGTTAGCAATTTGTTTTTCACATATACACACCCACATACACACACACACACACACACACACACAAATATAAACATACTCATATGTCTTTAACTCTATCTGTACAATGACGACTGTAATTTAGACCATTGTTCTTGCCACACTAATAAATTCACCATAATGGTAAGGTTTTCTTCTTCAGTTAAATTTTTCTCACATTCTTGCACACATGTAAATAATACAAATCAGACAATTCTTTTCTGTATAATGAGAACTCTTTGTGGGTGGTTTAACCAACATGTTCATCCAACTCATGCCTCCTCACTTACCTGAGGCAAGTAGTTATTCCCCAGAAATGTTTTGCCTGTTGCTTCATGTTGCCTAATAGGAAAACACCCAGTTTGGGATTCTTAGACACAGTCTTGGCTATGTTACAGTGTGGGCTGGTCCAGGCCAAGTTATTATGAAGGGTACGTGAACTTTAAAAGTCAAAAGATGCCTCTTGTTTAGCAATTTTTAAGGGAGAGAAAAAGAGGAATGCTTTATACAATTATTTAAAAATGATTTTTTCCTACATATACTCAGAACACATTAGAAAATTTAATGAAATTTCAATTCCTTTGGGGTTATATTAGTAATAATGTATTACTATTACATTGGTAAATATTAATAATAATAAATTGTCAATAATGCTGATAACATGTATGTAGTGCTTTGGGTTCATGAACTACTTCACAAATATTATTACATTTGATCTTCACAACAACCCTGTGTGGTAGGTGCTATATTATCCCCATTTTACATACAGATTAGGAAACTAATGCACTGATTAAGTGATTAGCCCAAGGTCACTCAACTATTATGTCTGAAGTCAGATTTTAACTCAAGCAGGTCTTCCTGACCTAGGTCTAGCACTCTATCCATTATACCACTAGTGGCCTCTAGAAATAAATGCAAAGGCTTGATGAGTGCTAAAATGAAACATCGGAAATCACTTAGTCTGATTTCACAAATGAATAAAGTGAGGTTCTAAAAGCTTAAAATAGTATTCAAAGCCATGTAGCAAATATTGTCAGAAATGTACTAAAACTTATATTCCTTTAATCCTATTCCAGTGCTCTTTCTATTGTGCTACATTTTGCTGGGTTTTGTGGAATTCAGAGAAAGAACTAAAAAATCTCCTACCAGTACAATGAGATAGAAGAAAATGATTATATGTATTTCTCATGTAGTTTCTTATGTGATACATTTTGTCATGTAAGTTTTGTTTATAAACATAGTATATCTGATTAATGATTATTAAAAAGAGAACACCTGCTCCCTGAAGTTCCTATTGACTCTTTTTTATCATCTTTACTTAATAATTTTGAGTGGGTGTAAGAGATATGTGGAGCTGCAAAATAAATTGGAATCAAGTTGAAGATAGCCTAGCAAAATCCATTAACAACAACCAGTCCACTATTATAGATTGCTTTGTTACAACAAAGTGTGAGGAATTATTGAAAAAATATTCAGCCTAGTTTTCCAACCAGAGGTGAGTAGACCCAGGTGCCATAAACTACAGAAGGGAGTTCTCTGAAAGTTTATGTTCCCGGGAGAATTCATCTTCTCTAAGAAGTGAGGTAAAGGGAGGATTTGTCTCTCCTCTGCAGTGCCTGGAGGTACAATAATACATCCTGTTATTAAAATGTGGCTTCAGAAGGGATAAAACTAACTGAATCATTCTGAATTCAAATTTGGAATTATGAATGAATGAACCAATTAAATTGTTGCCTCTATGGTATGCATACATGACAGTAGTATATAATGACTTTTGTTATTTTTGACCACATAAATTGTCAGAGTTATATAAATATAGCTTTATCACCAATAATGGACAAATAGATAACAATTTTATAAAACTAAAACTTGATCTGGTATGCAGTGAACTACTTTAAATGTTACATTTCTTTATTATTACCTCGATCCTATAAACCATCAAAATAACAATTAAGCGAAGAAAGAAACATTCAGCAATAGCAACTTGTTGTGTAAAACACATTTGAGTAATAGTTGAAAGACTTGGGTTTTAGTTAAGGCTATACCATGTGCTAACTGCGCCTTAAATAAACAACAAACAATCTTTTGGTGCCTCATTTATAGAATGAGGGAGTTGGAGAATTTGAGCTGTTAAGATACCTCTAAAGCTGGCATTTTATGATTCTAACCATTCCAAGGGGCAGCTAGTTGGCACAGTGGGCAGAGCACTGGGCTTGGCATCAAGAAGACTCCTCCTGAGTTCAAATTTGTCCTCAGAAACTTAATACCAATGTGACCTTAGGAAAGTAACTTAACCCTGTTTGCCTCAGTTCCTCATCTATAAAATGAACTGGAGAAGGAAATGGCAAACCATTCAATATCTCTGCCAAGACTGGGTCACAAAGAGTTGGATATGACTGAGCAAAAGCAACCACAGCAACCGTTACAATTAAACTAAATTAAACTTACAATTAAACTTTAATTAAATTAAAGTGATGGTTTTTAGTAACTCTCGTTTTAAGTCATTTCCCCCATTAAACAGCATTTGTTCCTCAAGAATTCCAAAGAGACAGTTTGGCATAGGGCCAAACTTGGAATCAAGGTGGCCTGTGCTCAGGTACTAAATCTCAAATATATTGGATATGACTCTGGGCAAGTTTAACTTCTCAATGCCCCAGGCAATTCTTTAAGACTATAGCTGGCAGAATGATTTGTGGCTCTGCAATATAAAGGGAATTTCCTTATGTGAACTCTCTATACTAATGAGATCACAGTTTGGGATAAGGGAAATCAATTAAATTTAAGGAATAGATGCTAAATACCTACTGTATAAAATACTTTGCTAGGTACTGAGAAAAATGAAATAAAATATTGTCTCTAACCTCAAGGAACATGGCACATTCACAATGGAATGTAAAAAGGGATAATCTATTAACAGAATAAATACATGTATTGTAAATGAGTTGAAAAATAAGCAGTAGTTAAATGCTATAGTAAGGTAAAGTTTAATCAGTCTCCAATCAAACATTTCAATTGATATCCATAAAACACCAAATATTCCATAACTGATTTCTTTACCTGATTGCTTATGTATACACTCTCTTCTAGAAAGACAATTTAAAATGGATTTCTCCACAGACAGGAAAGTTTTAAGGCAATAAAATGCCTTCCTTTGACCAATAAGAACTCCTCAGAATGAGTTTAAGCCACAAGAGAGCAGTTTTGTCCAATACTACGAGGACCTTGGCTGGCTCTCCAAGACTTTATGATCCTCATAATCTTTGCCAGCCAGTAGGTAGTAACAAATAGCTACCTTGAAACCTAATTTGGTTTACAGTTTTCTGTTTTCTTTCACCATAACAAATACATGGAAAAATAAACAGATTTCTGCATTTATGTTTTGAGAAGTATATTTAAAACTTTGATGGCAAGTATAAAAAATTGGAAACTGAAGTCTAAAACCTCAGATAGTCTTATAAAACCTAGGCATGTAGTTCTTATTAGTTGCTTAGTATGTTTGCATATATGATCTAACTGATTTTCACAACAACCCTGTAAAGTGAATGAATATTTCAAGTATTATCTCCATTTTACAAAGAAAAACTGAAGTTCTGAAGTATTAAGTTACTTGCTCAATAGTATATGGAAAAGAAGTGGTAGAGCCCAAACCAACCCAGGCTTCTTGGGGCAAGGTCACAGCAGATCTCTAAGCACAGAGAAGACATAAAGCGTCTCCCTATCCCCAAAGTATAATTTACTAATTCATGTTGATATAACACTTTTCCATTTGTGCTATAGTTTTCTCACATCAGATCTTTTAGGTGAACTGTAGTATTGTTATTATTTTTATTTTGCAAAAGAGGAAAAAGAAATTCACAGCTAGATGGGACTTATCTGAGGAGATATATATATATATATATATATAATATAGTTGAACCTGAATGTCCTGCCTCCAAGTCTGTTGTTCTTCACCTTATCCCACTGCATCCTTTCCTTTCTTTTCTGAATGTAACTTGCAAGCACAGGGGACTTGGGGAGGGTAGGGGATAGTGTTGGCTATAAATCTTTAGCAGAGAAAGATGACAGGTTAAAAGATGGGCCTTTAATGATTCGGCTGGCTTACTCAGAGATCTGAACATAAAGACAATTCTTTATTCTCCAATACATCTTCCTTTCACTATAACACTTCAAAAGATGTGTGAGTTCATTTCCTTGGGCACTTTCTCCACTTGCATAGATGGAATTCCTTCATGCTTTAACAGCTTGGCTTCATCAGCTGCTGTGACTGGGGTGGGAGATAGGGAAGCCTCACCTGGTAACCAGTATTCCAGGAATTGGACTCTCCACATTTAGCCTCTGAAGGTTGGTCCTGAGGCAATCCCACTTTGTTTTAAGAGCTATGGAAGCTTATTGGACATGGAAGACTTTACTTTGTTAGCGGAGACTTTTAACACCATGGGTCACTTCCACGCTGTGACATTGCCTCAGAAGAGACATTTCAAAATATTTATTCAACATGGGGGTGCCATGACACTACGGTTGAGCTGCACACTAAGTTGAGCTAATTTTAAAGGACACAATGTGTCTGCCCTTTGTTAATTTACACTGCAACAAATATTAAGTAGATGGCTGGAAAGATATTTAATTAGCAGGCAGCTCAGAGAAGCTAATAGCGACTAGGAAAAGGTATTCACTTTCCGCTCCCCTGATAATAGTAGCTGACATTTATATAGCACACTACCGTTTACAAAACAATTGCCTCATAACAGCCCTCCGAGGTAGGCAGAGTGACTAGTTTCAATCTCTTTATAAATAAAGAAACAGAAAAATGAATTTCCTGCTAGTGTCCACTGATTACAATTCTCTGAAAATTCAGAAGGGCAAGAAAGTGCTGAAATCAATCATCTCTTTTATTTGACTCATCTAAGGGAGAACTTAGAGATCAACTGGAGACATCCAAGGAAGCATGGAGGAGGCATGGACAGCAAGGCTAATCCACTAACCATTTCACTCTATGGTTATAATTGACAACTACAGATTAAGGCAACCCATTGGCCCTTTTCACAATGAGATTTTTAGGAAATGAAGACAAAGAATGTGACCAGGAATATGGAGTACAGTAAGGTTTGTGCAGGATGATCTTCTGGTCATGGTAGCAGGCAAATAATCTACAGTGATCAAATAAGAGGTTTTTGCTGGGATTTGGGATTTGGTTAAACAAGCTTTACCTGGGATTAGAGACAAGTTCCATTTGACAGCTCTAATTAGTTTTCTACCTCTGAAGTCATAGTGAGGTAAAAATCAATCAGCTAGTTAGAGAGAAGGGTTAGGGTACCAGACAATGGAAGGAGGAATAACTGGGCAGAGACAATTTGTTAGAATGAAGGACTAAGCTTGAAAATATGAAGGTTTTTCCAGACTACATTTGACCAAGATCATAAAGAAAGTAAGCAGTAAAGCTGGAAATGGAATTTGGTTCTTTCTAAGGCCTAGTAAAGTATTCTTACTTCCATAGTAAGCCTTTCTTTCTTTGACGTGAGCCAAAGCTTAATATATTAGGCCTTTTTAGATAATCCATGAGGTCTCCACAAATTCAAGTTCTAATTATCTACCAGTGAACTGTCTATTTTCTCCAGTATTCACCTCCTCTGACTAAAGCTCCATCCAAATAAATTATGCTGAGATGACATGAAAGATTTTCATCATGATAGGAAACTCCATTTTCTGATACTAAACAGCAAGCAAACCAATGGCAGAGAAGGTTAGGTAAATTCCAGACTACAGGGTGATGGCATAGGAGAAGGGATAGGGAGACAATATTGAAGGTGGAACTGTTATAAAAGATCAGCATTTTTCTGAAATGTTACTATTAGGAACCTTTCCAGAGTTGAGTGTAAAGACCTTTGAAATTACTTTCCACCCCCAAAAGTCTGTAAAATATGAATTACTTTTTTTAAAGGAAGGAAAAGCTCTTTACAGAAAGATATCCTCCAATTAATCCTTATGACATAAGAAATGGGTTTTATTTCTCCAACATTACAGATGTAGAAGACTACAGAAATAATAAAGAAACATCAATCATTAACTAAGGGCACTCATTAGGTCAGGAGAAACAGCTCCAAGATCCCATTCCCCATTCACTACAATATTTACTACCCTACTTCTCAGGTTTTGAGCAAGATCCAAATATAAAGAAAACTACTAAAGCTGCGAGAAAGTAAACATTTTAAGATTTTCATGAAATTGTGGTTTTCTTTTTGTACCTTTTGCTAAAATTCTGAAGGAAATGATTGACAAAGGCAAGAAACTAATTAATCAGCAGGTCCCAAGGTTTAGCTGTGTTCCTAAGTGCAAACAAGTCAGTCCAAAGAAGAATACTAGAAAATGGTGATTTTGGTATAATCTAACAAGAAAGAAGGAAAAGAAGAACAAAAGAACAAACTACTTAAGATGCCCTGAAATATATTGGACTAAAGCAATGCAAAGTAAACCCTGTAAGCCTATACTCAAAATAGTATAATTTGGAAGAAGATAGCTATGATTAAAGTGTTTTTATATTCAAAATCATTATTACCATAAAGGATATAGGTAGGTCCTGATTAGTGCAAATAATGAATCCCATATGTTAGTAGCATTATTTGAATTAGTGCTGCATATTTCTATTAGGTGGGAACTTATTACCACATTTTCATAATCATAACTCCATATAGTACAAATTTGAATACATGTAATTACATCCTATTTGCACTAAAAAAAGACCTAGCCATATGGAACTTTATTAAATTCTATGCAAACCAAATTTTAAAAGATAAGGTAGCTACCCTTTAAGAGTTTGCAAGAGTAAATAAAATAAAACAATTCATAAAATTACACATTTAGCAAACAAATGTATTAATTCAGTAATTATCCAAACTTCAACAAAGTAATCAAACAACAGATATTTCTGAGCACTTACTGTGGGTCCACCATTGGGCTGGTTACTGTGGGAAATGGCAATGTACAAGACATAAGGAGCTGAGTCAAGGAAGTAAATCTAGCACATGTGAATCAGCATGAGTAAATGATTATTATTAAGTAATACTGATTAGTATTTTAGAGAAAGGAACAATCAGTGGATATTGGAATAATAGAGAAGATTTAAGAGAGGAAGTAAGGTTTGAGCTGGGTCTTAGAGGGTGAATAAAATTTGGCTAAGCAGATGAAAATGGGAAAGAATCCATTTAAGGGGAAAGACTATGATCAAAAGAGTGGGAATGACAGCCAGGATCAAAAAAGAATGTTACAATGAATCCTCACCCTTTTACTTAGAATGAATAAATCATATACATAAATGCTTAATAGGGGAAATCTGGCTTAGTGTCAAAAAGATCTAGAGGATTTGGTTGATTACTATATGAATACAATTCAACACAGTGACCTAACTGCCAAAAAAGGCTAATATGATATTAGCCAGCATTTATATATAGTACCTTCTAAAAAGAAAATAAGAAGTTTTCTGTATTCTCTCAGTTCTCTGAAAAGACATGTTCAGTTTTGGGGACCTAGTTTTTAAGAAGAATGTTGACAAATGGGAGCACATCTGAAAAAGGATGTAGGATGAGGAAATGGACAGCCAAGAGGTAGTGCAGAGTTGAGAGAAAGAGTTATGCAAAGGGAATCCTAAGCGTAGAGATGGCACTAGAAGCTGTGGTAAAGGGTGAGCTAATTAAGCCAACAACTAATTAGAGATAAAAGATAAAAAGATCAAGGACAGACTCTTAGGTGGCATCCCTAGTTGCATGGTAGGAGGAAAAGGGAAAAGAAGCAGCAAAGAATACCATAGAGGATGAGTGATTAGAAAGGTAGGATGGGAAGTAAGATAATATGGTAGCACAGAAGTCAAGAAGAAAGGATTAAGTATAGTGAATTGATTGGCTAATTAAAAAGAAATTCTGAAAAATACAAGTATAGTCATTAGTCTTTTTCCATTTATTGTGGAAAGATATATGTATATGTATATATATATATATATATATTAGACAGATATAGATATCTACCTATATAGATCTATTCATCCATCTATCTATATATCTATATCTATTTATCTATCTATCTATCTATCTATCTATTCTGAATGTATTCTTTTACTGCAAAATAGTTTGGAATAAAAGAAAGAAGTTTTAGCTATGTGTCTACACAATGCTCTATTTTGTGAATGACCAGTCATGCTTATTTGGGTACAAAACATAGCCATTGATTCAGTAATGAAGGTGATGAATAGGTTAACTCTAAGTTCTCTGCCTTGAGGCACTAGAGGGTGTTGTGTAAGACTTCATAGAGCTCTTGGCAAGGCTGCAAACAAAAGGTTTCATGGCCACATCTAGAACTACTTTCCTGAAGTATTATTGTGGATATGTTGAGATGGCAACTGGAATCAATCCTGATCCAAAAATCCCATAGCAATAATAGAATATTCACGCCCAGAGCCAGCAATGATATCTGAGGCTTCACAGCTTTATTACTTGCACAGGTTGTGTGTAAAATGGCTTTACGGTCGTTACTGAAGAGCTTAACAAGCCCTGGCAAGACTCTAATAAATTCATTTTTTTTAAGAGGTAATGGAGTATGGAAGTGGCAGGGAATGTACTTTAATGGTGAAGAAGTATTTGGTTGTACTTTCTTTCCCCAAGAAAACATATTACAACTATCCGTACTATGAACAGAAATTATTTCTGTAGGAAATGTGTTAAAATAATAGTCAAGGATTGTGATTCACATTCATTTAGAGAAAAATGTGATTAGATTATCTCTCTAACCTACATCTTTCATGTGGCTGTATTTATTCCCTTTTCCAATGCTTCAACAGTCTTCTTTCTATTTTACTTTTCATGAGTGTTCATGTACCTTCTCATGTATAAACTCTAAATTTACCATCTACGTTAAACATTAATTAGCTATTTTTTCATACTACCCTGGGTATTTTCAGGCTTGAAAGAATTCTATGAAAATGTTACTAAATTAACACCAAAAACCAACAATTAAAAAACTTTCAAAAGTATGAGAGTCTTCTTTAAGCCAAGTTAATGAATGACACTTATTTTTGTGAGACATTCACCCCAAAAACCTTATATTTGTTGATAAATGCTGACAATGATCAGAGTCTAGAATTTAGTGATATCTTTTTCCAACTTTTCATTATATCTAATGGGAGAAAAGAAAAGCAAAAATAAATTACATGGGCAAATAATCCTATAATAAGAAGGTTGCCATTAGTGTCGACCTCTTCCCTAAACACACATCTTGGGAATTGTTGAATAGTAGCACCTATTTATTTTAGTTTCTCCAACATTCCTCTGTTTATATGTATATATTTGCATATAGGAATTGAATCTGTGGTTTCACTGATATAGGGAACTATTGGATGAAGAAACTCCCTCTATTAATTCAGGTTCACAACTTTTCTAAAATTTATAATCTTACAGAGTTGCTTAGAACACCTAAAGGTTAAGTCACTTGGCCAGGGCCCCAAACCAAGTATATGTCACAAGAAGGACTTACAAATTGGTCTTCACATTTCCAACAGAATTTTTCTATCCCATACATTGTGGTTGACTCTATAGATGTGTGTGCCTGTATTTATGTGTGTATTCACATGTAATGGATATACAATATATGCATAAAAGAATTTTATATTTTAGAGTAAAAAAATTGAAACCAAAATCAATTAATTCATGTTATTTCTAGATAATCCACAGACATTTCATTTTGAGTTATATATATGTATATATATACATATATATGTATATATATATACACATGTATGTATTATTAATATGTGCATATATCCACATATATACAAAAACAGATATGTGTGTGTAAATATATACATATAAAGATATGTGTATATATGCACATAGATATATGTGGGCAATTAAGTATATATAGGAATTACCTAATTTTCACAAAAATCAACCTATTTATGAATGATGAAATAAAGGATATTATGTTTAATGATTGAATTTCATTTTTCTCTACTATTTTTTTCTAATAATTTTGTTCATTTTTCTACCAATTTTGTTTGTTCTAAAGAAAATGTGTTTCTTAAACATTCAGCTCAGATATATATACCATAAGCTACCTGCAGATATTTAGACAAGGTGTTTAGAATGTGTGATATTTTAATGTTTTCTTATTTCAAATTCTCAGTGAGATTCATTTTCTTATTTAAAATGGCCTTTCAAATGTGTAAGCATTTTAGAAAAAAAGCAAGGTCATGTGTTGGGATTCACTATATACTTTTGGTCATTTGAGTGTGTATTTCCCCACAAAAAAAAAAGGAAAAATTTAATGGTAAAGTATAGATCAAAAATCTAACACCTTTTCTTAAAAACTTTATTACTTTAGAAATGAGAAATCATTCTTAATATTTCATCCTTTGAAGGTGAGATCATAAGATCAAAGATCTGGATATAGAAGGAATTTCAAAATCTATAGAGTACACCCCAACCCCCACTTTACTTTATAGATGAGGAAAATGAGACATAGAAAGGTTGATTCACCCAAAGTTGCACAAGGAGAAGGATTAAAGTGTAGATTTGAACTGAGGTTTTCTGCCTACGGCCAATGCTCTTTCCACTGACTTCCCCATAAAATGATATATTTAACCTAACTGTCCAAAAGTTTTGGTCATTTTTGAGAATCATCTGCTATTTCTTGATTTTATGCTCTCTCTCTCTCTCTCTCTCTCTCTCTCTCTCTCTCTCTCTCTCTCTCTCTCTCTCTCTCTCTCTCTGTCTTTGTCTCTGTCTCTCTCTCTCTGTCTCTCTTTCTCTCTATCTTTCTTTCTGTCTTTGCCTCTCTGTCTCTGTGTATCCATCTCTCTGCTTGTTTCTATCTCACTCTGTCTCTCTCTTAGACACAGACACACACACACACGCACACACACATGCACACACACATACATGCACACTGCTATTAAGAGTCTCATTTTGTTTTCATACATATTGAACTTATCTTCTGACTTCGAGATTGTTTAACGTGACAATCATATATGCATAATGGAAGACTGAAATAAGAAAGTCATGAGTCTTTTTGATTAAACTTACAAAATTAAAATACATATTTATCACGTTAGACACATTTTTAGCTCAAAGACAAAAATCAATATTACATCATCAAAACGTGCATTAACTCAACCTAATAACTTTACATTAGGAACTTAGCTTGAACTTCTAAATCACATGCAAAAATCAAAAAGATGAAACAAATACAGAAGGGACATGAACACAACTAGAGGAAATTAGATGTTTAGATGCATATATATAGAATATTGTAGACAATAATAGGGAATTCAACAAGTAGTGAAAGTTCCTTTGGGATGACCAAAGTGCTATTAGACCATTTTTGATGGGTGTCTAACAGTTTCTTATTTAACAAGAAATGCATAAATGAAGACAAAGATAAAAATAAAAGCAGACTGAATTCCTGAATCTCTGAACTAAGGGTGAGAGAGTGTGTGTGTGAGAGAGAAACAGAGAGAGAATCTCTAAATCAGAAAGATTAACATAATAATTAATAAAAATGGTGAAAAGAATCATGTTTTTGTCCTTCCCTAAGCAAAAAAGCAGTAAAAAGAGAAGAAAAAGTAAAAAACTGATGATTATTTGGGATATAAAAACTAGACCTTTGATTTCATTACTACAGAGAACTTTAATGGGGAAGTTCTCTCAACCAAAGAAGATTAGCGCATTCTTTCCAACTTATGGTCCTTACAACTTACTTGCTAAAGCCCTGGGGTCAATAATTTGCCTTTGCCCAAGGTCAGATGGTCAGAGGTAAGACAAATCCAGATATTCATGGTTGTAAGGATAGTTCTCTCTCTATGCCATGATTCCTCTACCCCATCTTCAGTATGTTTTTTTTTTCAAATTTCAGAACACTAATGTCTTTGGTGGTTCATACTTTTTATAGTATGTAAGTATATAAAATTATTTTGGTGTTGTTATTCTTGCACATTTAATTTATTTTTAATTTTCCTAGCTTTGCAAATATTTGCTTCATTTCTACAATCAAATTAGGAATCTACACAACAAATCATTAAAGAGCAGTTGGATTATCTTCTTCATGGACCACACTAATTTACTGTGGGAGTTTGAAGGAAGGATCTCAGAGAGGGGAAGAAATACTTGACTGGTGAGAACCTCATGGAGAATGTGTTCTGCCAAGTTTGGGGTTGAAAATGACAGTATGACCTTATACAGTTCCTCTATACTTAGTTTCTTTTAACGTTGTTTTAATTCTTGGTTTGGTTCCATAATTATCAATGCATACAACATGTATCCATGCTATTCAAGGAACACAAAATTCAGGCCTCTGCTGAACCAGGTCAGGGATGCCCTTTTCAAAGAGAAAAAAAACAACAGAATCCTCTGAAAGTCCTATCTCCACGATTGTGAGGACACTTCTCCAATCCTTTCCATTACTTCAATTTATGTGAAATACAGAACCATTACTGTGGCTTCAGTATGTATTTCATGAGCACTCCAAAATGTTATCCTCTTACAATATTGAGATAAACTGCATCTTTTATGTAAAATATCCATTTACTTTTTTTTACTGGATTTTAAGAAAATTTGTGTAAATGTATGACAAGGTCCATTAATAGCTGTACAAAATTTATGTGAAAATAAATGTATACTTGCAAATTTTCTAATATAAGAATGAATGCTTACTTTTTGTTTTCCCTAGTAATTTGACTTGTTCTGTATGAAATTTCTTTCCTCAAAATTTAGAATAATGCTTATAACCAATAAGCAAACAATATCTATAGATGCTTAGGAAAGATGCTTCAGAATGTGATCCCATATTATCTGCATTACCTGTGGAGTATATATCCCCTGTAGTTTGTCTTTCATTCTCAAAGAGGAACAGTGATCTCAAGAGCATGATATCTTGACTTGTGAGTGAACTGGATTTAAGTGAGGCAGAGCTGCACAAAAGTCATCAGCCTCAGTCCCTCCTCCAGAGTCACTGGAGTCCAGTGGCAAGACATAAATCAAGGGATGACTGGTAATGGACCAGGATGAAGTGTGAAACCATGGCTTTTTTAAGTTAAGGTTTCAGTTTGTCTGAGGCAATGTTCACCCAGTTATTAAGAGCTGGGTGAGAAATGAGGCAAAAGAATCACAAAATTATCAATCTGGATGGGGAAGCCCCTCAGAGTTTCTGGCCAGAACAGAAAACAATTGCTATTTGCACTTACTCTGAGTCATCAAATCCCAAACAATGAACAAGAGCAGCTAGCTGGGACCTATTATTGGACAGTAATGAAAACCAGAATGATTTGCATTTAAAGGCATATTTGAATCACAATGGACTTTTTCAAAGCCTGTTTTTTCAGAGCTATATTTCAAGAAATCATAAATGAAAACTACACAAGACAAAGAGTTAATCATTCCAATTTGGGGGGCGGGGAGGGAATGATAAAATAGAGGGAAAAAAATCTAGCCTCCAAACTCCAAGATACCTTGCAAAACATAAGCAATTTTTCAAAGGAATATAATTTGATTTCATATCCCCATGCCTAAAGAGAAAGAATTCTCCTTTAAGTCCGCACTCCCATTCTCCCCCAGAATTAGGTTAAAACTTCAGTGAGGGGCTGGTTTATTCTACTTTCCCTTACCTAAGGATTCATCCAGGAAAAATGCCTAGGAAGCATCAAATTCATACACAACTCCCAGAAAATAGTAGTAAAACAGATAGTTTATTAGTCTAATACAGGATTAAACATAAAACAATATGACAGAATGGTCTATCCCAATATGGTACATCATATTAGATAAAAGGCTACATTTAGACTTAGGAGACCTGTATTCAAATTCTGTCTCAAATATTTAACAGCTGAGTGATCATGAACAAGTCAAAACTTCTTAATCTTGTTTGTAAAATAATGGAATTTATATTTGTGCTACAGATTTACACCATGGAAAATATTTTACCAAGCTTAAAATGCTACAGAAATATGAGGTTTTAATAATGCCCCAATAGGTAGTTTTATTAAGTTATTAAGTCAAATCTTAACAATTATCTTTGTTAAAATGAGTAGCAATAGCCTAAAGAAATGAAGGATTTGTGTCATGGAGTATGGATTGACATTGTTATTCTCCTTCTAGGGTGTTTGTTTTGGGGCTGATGGAACTTCTAGGCTAATTTCTAAGATTTATGATTATTTTATTCTAATATCTCTCACTAGTGCTGCTAAGTATCTAGAAATTGGCTCAAGGATGTAAGGAAAATAGGCAATTAGCAGCAAATTACCTTCAGTTAGTTTGTCATTATACCCTGTCCAATAATCTAATCTGTGGGTTTTCCAAGCCCTTTACTTCCCTCCTGTTCATTCCTGCTTTCACTTCATCATTCAGTGCTATCACTGATCATTATTGCCTCTATCAGAATTGAGAATGAAATTGGGATGAAATTAAATTTGGTCTATTTTGTTATTAGTTTCCAGCTTTAACTGCTTTTTTCCTTCTTCCTTTTGGTTTGGGGAGTAGAAACTGAAGCTATTAGGTAAAAGGTGATGTAGAATTATTTTATGACCGCATTTATTCATGCCCTCCCAGCACCTTGTTTTTCTATGGATAATTGAGAAATGACTATATTGAGATCCAGAAATAAATATGCTATCCATCATACCCAGTCTTTATGTGACATTTTTGGAATATAAAGAAGAGCCATGTGTGAATTCTAGACAGAATTGCATATTAGGTTATTATATCTAAAGCACATAATAAGTATTCCTGTTTCCTAAATCAAATGCTACTCCTTTCATGAAAACTATTGTGGTTCCTCTAGCTGGAAGTTATCTTGTCCTAAACTGAACTCATAGAACCTTTCATTTCCTCCTTTGCTATGACCATTATTTATTTTTTTCTTCATCTGCATATACGTATAGTAGCCCCTGCTAAGTTCATAAATTCCTTAAAGACAAAGATCATAGCTTATTCATCCTTATATTCCCCAGTGTTCTAGCATAATGCAATAAATAAAATGGAATTGAATAAATGTTGAATTAACAAATGTCATTGATTGAATGACGATGAATATGTGTACAAAATGTATTTTATAATCTTAGTATTTATATATATATAGCTACAGAGATATATGTATATACTTTAAATATAGATTCAAAATAATTAGAGAACATTGACACATATGTGTATGTGTATATATATGGGGGGTTGCATATATATGTATGTATGTGTGTGTAGGATTATCTACTGGGATGGAGCTTTTTTAAGGATCAATACACTTGTTCTACATTTGTGTAGAAAATATTATCTTTATAGGAGTATAGCAGCCATAATGAGAATGAAAGTTAGCAGATGAACAGACTGTGTGTTCCACTGGTATACATACAAAGTCCAAAAAATTAGAGGAAGATGCATTGGATGCACCCTCTAGTTCATTGGATGGGTGTCCTGTGTGAAATTTACAACCTACAAATAAGAGTTATACAAAATGGGGGAAAAGGTGCTTAGATTGAGACATATATCACTGGAGGGAGTAACTACATTAGTGAGATCACAAACTGAAGATTTATTCAATTAAAAAGAAAAAAAGATGGTACAGTGGATAGAATACTGGAGTACTGGGCCTGGAGTCAAGAAAACTTGAATTCAAATTCAGCCTTGGTTACTTACTACGTACATGATTCTGGGCAAATCAGTATATTTTTGCCTCAGTTTCCTCAGATGAAAAATTAGTTTAATAATAGCACATACCTAACAGAATTGTTGTAAAAGTTAAATGAGATAATGTTGGTAAAAAGCACTTAGAACACTGCCTGGCACACAGCAGGGACTATATAAATGCATATTCTGCTATACCCCTCAGAGGCACTATGAGTACAGACTACAAGTTTACTATATACTTGTATAAAGTAGCACAATGCATTAAAATCATAATTGTATCAAATAGCAGAATGCTAAATTCATAAATTATTGAAATTAAATTAGTTAAATAATAAAATGTTAATTTCATTTAATTAGTGAATCCAAAGGGATTGAAGGAGATATGACAAATGTTGGGTAGGTTGATATTTTCTTTTGACTCTCTCTAAGACTGAAAACAACCCTGAGGAAGGAAGATCAAAACTTGGAATAGATCAGGTTTATATAGATATTTTATATTTGATAATTTTCCCACTGACACTAATTAACTGAATGACTGAACAATTCACTTAAACTCTCTCCTGTTCTCAATTTTCTCACCTACAAAATGGACTGGGATTTTGGAAGTGTATGTGAGAAACTAATCTCTTAGACCCTTTTGAACTGTTAAAAATACTTCTATGATTCCATGATCTAATTAAAGATGGGGAGGGAAAGACAGAAAAACACCAATAAGAGGCTAATCATAGGGGATGTGCGTGTCTGTGTGTGTGTGTGTGTGTGTGTGTGTGTGTGTGTGTGTGTGTTACAGGAGAAAGGAGTAGGAACAGTACTGTTAGTTACTTTTAATCTGTATTACTTTTGAGATGTCCAAAAATGAAACTAAGGTACTAGTTTCAGGTACTTGACCCACTCATAGGTTTATTAATTTTATTTTTATCATTCTGTAGTCTTTATGTATATTAATGATATGGACAATGACGAGGAGGAAGAGGAGGGGAATAACTACAAAATGTGGAATATACTTATGCTCTTTCACAGTCTTGTAAATAGCCCCAGTCTTGGAAACTGTCATTTGCTTACTTGCCTAAGGAAAGCAGTTGTATAGAATGATGGATGGCATGATTATTCTTGGTGGAAAATAAGAAGAGACTTAAAATTTGTATAAATTAATAATAATTCTATGTATATTTGAATGACATTTAAGGATAACAGATGCAAGTTTTTTTGTTTTAACATCTTTCATTATTTTTAAGGATCATATCTACTATCTTGATAAATCAACATAAGCAAACACTTATTAAGTCCTCACATTGTACAAGGCATTCTAGTAGCTGAAAGAGATTTGAAGACAAATGACTAATGACATGTTATTAAGAGACTTACCATCAAATAGGGGAAATGCAGCTATTGAAATAATTGCCACCAAATAGAATGCAATAAGGACAAAGGAGATATTCAGGGGAAAAAAAAGTGCAATCTAAAAGCAGAAAATAATTTTGTGTGAGGATTTGGGATGGTCTCATGAAGGACGTACCATACAATCAAAAGCAGAGAAAGATTTCATCAGGTAGAGATGTGAAGGTAATGCATACCAGATATTGGCGATGACATTGGGGATGACCTATATGAATGCATTGATGGCAAACTATAATAAGGAACAGCTAATAATATAGTCTACCTAGAGAACAGAATATGTCAAAGGAAGCAGAGCTAAATGTGTTTGGAAAGGTAGGACAGGGACTAAAAGTGAGGAGACAAACATCAGGGGAATGATTTTATCTTTTGTACTACAGGTAATTGGAACCACTGAATAATAAGGTAGCCAGATATATGCATTTAGAATACTATTTTGTGAACTGATACAGAGTGAAGTAAGCAGCACCAGGAGAATGTTGCACATAGTAATGGCAATATTGTATAATAAAGAACTGTGAATGACTTAGCTATCTTTAGCAATACAATGATATAAGACAATCCCAAAGGATTCATGATGGAAAGTGCTATCTGCCTCCAGAGAAAGAACAGACCAAAGCACATTATTTTGCACTTTCTTTTTTTCTTTCATTCAACTTTTCTTCCACAAAATGACTAATACAGAAATGTTTTACATGATTGCACACGTATATCCTCTCAGACCACTTACCATCTCAAGGAGCAGGAGTGGGGGCAGAGTAGTATTTGGAATTCAGTTTTTTTTAAATGCTAATATAATTTTTAAATGTAACTGGGAGAAATAAAATATCATTTAAAAATAATACTCTTTTATAGCTATCTGAAAAAGAATGGAGGGGGAATAGACTGAAGATCGAAAATATTCAGGAAGATATTTAAATGGTATGAACTAGGACTTTACAAAAAGGCCAGAGTTAGTAGGAAGGAAGAAGTGTATTTAAGAGAAATTGTCATGAAGAATCAGTGGTGTTTGGCACCTGATTGGATTTGTTGTTTGAATAAGAAGAAAAATTAACAGTGACTCAGAGGTAAGTCTTGGTAACTGGAATAGGGCTATCAACAAATTTCAGGAACTTGAGAGGGGAACAGATTGGGGGAAAGTTAATGAATATAGATTTGGACATGTTGAGGTTGTGAATATCCAGGTGGAACTATCCATCAGGCAGTTAAAAATCTGGGACTTGGCACTTACAGGAAAAGCCCGGTAGGTCTAGAAAGAGAGGCTGAGGAATCATCTACATAAAGCTGATAATTTAAAACCAACAATTAATTAGTTTACCAAATGAGAATACAGAGAAAGAAGAGATGTTACAAAAGGATAGAACCTTAGGGAATACAAACTGAAGAAGAAAGAAGAAGAAAATGAATAAACAGAATGAAAAAAAAAACTGAGAGGTATTCACCACACAGGAAAGAGGAGAGCCAAGAGATCTCAATGTGACAAGAGCCAAGGGAGCACAAGGTAACCCAGAAGTGGCCTACAGTGTTAAAAGCTGCAAAAAAGTAAACTAAGATAGTACTGAAAATGGAGATTCAGATTTAACAATTAAAAATCATTCATAGCCTTTGAGACTGGCTTCCACACCTGGAATGTGCCTCCTCCTCGCTTCAACCTCTCAATTCCCAGTTTGCTTTCAAGTCAGCTCAAGGGTCTCCTGTTACATAATGCATGTCTTGATCCTCCAACTACTAGTT
Organism: Notamacropus eugenii; assembly: GCF_028372415.1. NCBI lineage: Eukaryota > Metazoa > Chordata > Mammalia > Diprotodontia > Macropodidae > Notamacropus > Notamacropus eugenii. The sequence continues at coordinate 280,289,523 of NC_092877.1, forward strand.
CACTCTTTCCTAAAAGAACTTTACATTCATTTTGCATATATTACACACACATTTATCTGTCCATACATTTTCTCCTCCTTTGGAATGTCACTTCCTTGAGAGTAAAGGACTGGTAAGTTTGTGTCCTGATATCCCCAGTGATTAGTATGATACAGGGATTTAATAAACAATTTTCAATTGAGGGACTGAAAAAGTGAGCAGTTTCTTTCAGGTGGTGGAGGAAGCAAGATTCCAAGGGCTTGAAAAGTGAATGAAAGTGGAGGTAATTCGTGTTGTTTCTCTGTTTTATTTTGGCTGAGAGGAGAGAGGACAGGAGTTTAAGAGGCTGAAAGTGTTAAGTGCTTAGGTTTTGCTTGCGTTTCTGTTTGTTTTGTTTTAGTTTGTGTTTAGTTTGGTTGTTGCTTTTGCTTGTTTGTTTTGATAAGTCAGAATGTAAGCCTGTTTGCAGGCTAGAAGAAAGAGATATTTTAAATGAGAGAAAGGAAATAATCAATGTGGCAGCTTTCCAAAGGAAATAGCTGGTAATGAGTTTACAAGCACAAGAAGAAGGCTTGAACTTAGGAACTTCCTGCTGACTACTTTAGTGAATCCACAAAATTAAGGGAATAGCAAACAATGAAAGGGGTTTTGATTTAGGGAAAAGGTGAGAAGATTGAATTCACAGGGTGAGGGGAAGGGCTTGAGGCTAGGAAAAAAATCTTTGAAATAATTACTTTCAGTTAGGGAGTGTGAAAGGAGATTGTCAATATTGTCAATTGCTATAGGATAGTTAAGGAAGATGAGCACATAGAAAGGAATACTTGATTGGAAATAAAGAGATATTCAATGACCTTTGTAAGATGACTTTCAATGGAATAGTTTGAAAAGGAGAAATAAAGGGGTTTAGAGAGTAAATGCATGGGTAGTGAGTATATGGAGTCAGAGAACAGAGATTAGACTTTGTAGAAGCAGAAAAGTGAATGATAGGAAAGAGAGCTAGGATGATGGATGGAGTGTGGATCCATTCACTGATGTATATCAGAGTTGATGAAAAATGTATTTGCTTTTTTTAATCTTTGATGATAGGGGATGCCTATGGCTATCTGTAAGCAAAGAAAAACAAATCAATTAAGAAGGATATATTAAAAATGAGAGAGAAAAGAAATGGTGAAAGGAAAAAGCATTTATTATGTGCTTACTATTTACAAAATTTATGGAAAGTACTAGGAATATCAATGAAAAATCAAGATAATCCATCTATGGAGAAGTTTACATTAGAATGGGGGAGAGGGAGGCAACATATAGGAGATTTCAGTTGAAGGGAGGTAAGAAGACCCAGGAAGCCTATGTAGACTTTAAGTCTCTAGGGGTATTTTATTGTCTTAGATTAGAAGGAAAGCTACAAAGATAGGTGGAAACTGGTTTTGAGGCATAAAGAAAAGCTTTAAAAGTTCACAATGAATGGCCTTGATCTTCTCTTTAAAGTAGTGGGTGTGGGGGTGGAGTCAAGATGTTGAAGTAGAAGGACTGACCTGCTCAACTCTCTCCTTCGCCGTTCTTCTCCTCCCCCCCCCCCCATAGCTCATAAAATATCTACAAAAAATTACTCTACACAAATTCTAGAGCAGCAGAAGCAACAAAACAACAGAGTGAAAGAGATGTCCAGCCTAAGACAACCTGGAAGGCCAACAGGAAAGGTTTAACATTCTGGGTTCAGAGCAGTGTGCAACCCAGCCATAAGCATGCTGCATGGACAGGAGTGGAGAATGCTTCAGAGTGCAGAATCCTGGACAGCAGCTGTGGTTCCCAGATTTCTCACCCCACAAATGCCAAAGACAGCTTCAAAAGTCAGTGAGAAAGCTCTTTCATGTGGGTAAGAAGGGAAAGGGTCTGGCCCTGGCCCCAGGATGGTGAAGGTAAGTGTAGAAGCAGTGTCAACTTTTGGAGCCCTCAGCCTAAAGACCCTGAGGGAACTGAGCACCTGATGTGGGTCTCATCCCTGAGTGGTGGTCCTGGGGTGAGGAGGAGCACTGGCCTGGGGGAGCTGGTTGTAGCTGTAGAGAGGGAATTCTACTCTCACATCCCGGGCCTCTCTGTTGATTGAAACACGATGGAGGAACTAAAAACTTATAGGACACTAGGGTATACCCTCCACTTGACAAAAGACTCAAAGATCAAGTAACTGGCTTGGAAAATGCCCAAAAAGGAGAAAAAATAAGACTATATAAGGTTACTTTCTTGGTGAACAGGTATTTTCTTCTGTCCTCTCAGGATGAGAAAGAATAAAGCATACCATCAGAGGAAGACATAAAGTCAAGGCTTGTGCATCCAAAACCCCCAAAAATATATGCAATGGTCTCAGGACATGGAAGAAATCAAAAAAGATTTTGAAAATCAAATAAGAGAAATGGAATAAAAATTGTGAAGAGAAATGAGAGTGATGCAAGAAAATCATGAAAAGTGAGTCAATAGCTTGCTAAAGGAGACTCAAACAAATGCTGAAGAAAATAACACCTTTAAAAATAGACTAACTCAAATGGCAAAAGAACTCCAAAAAGTCGATGAGGAAAAGAATGCTTTAAAAAGAAGAATTAGCCAAATGGAAAAGGAGGTTCAAAAGCTCACCTAAGAAAATAGTACCTGGAAAATAGATCCAGGAGAGACAATTTTAAAACTATGGGACCACCTGAAAGCCATGATAAAAAAAAAAGAGCCTAGGCATCATCTTTCATGAAATTGTCAAGGAAAACTGCCCTGATATTCTAGAACCAGAGGGCAAAATAAAAATTGAAAAAATCCACCGAACACCTCCTGAACAACATCCAAAAAGAAAAACTCCTAGGAATATTGCAACCAAATTCTAGAGTTCCCAGGTCAAGGAGAAAATACTGCAAGCAGTCAGAAAGAAACCATTCAAGTATTGTGGAAATACAGTCAGGATAACACAAGATACAATAGCTTCTACATAAAGGGATTGAAGGGCTTAGAATATGATTTTCCAAAAGTCAAAAGAACTAAGACTAAAACCAAGAATCACCTACCTAGAAAAACTGAGTATAATACTTCAGGGGGGAAAATGGCTTTTCAATGAAATAGAGGACTTTCAAGCAGTCTTGATGAAAAGACCATAGCTGAACAGCAAATTTGACTTTCAAATACAAGAATCATGAGAAGCATGAAAAGGTAAACAGGAGAGAGAAATCCTAAGGGACTTACTAAAGTTGAACTGTTTACATTCCTACATGGAAAGATAACATTTGTAACTCTTGAGACTTTTCTCAGTATTTGGGTAGTTGGAGGGGTTATATCCATTTATACAGAAGGCACAGGGTGAGTTGAAAAAGAAGGGATGATATCTAAAAAATTAAAAGGGTGAGAGAGGAATATATAGGGAGGAGAAAGGGAGAAATGGAATGGGGCAAATTATCTCTCATAAAAGTGACAAGTAAAAACATTTTTTCAATGGAGGGGAAAAAGGAAGAAGTAAGAGGGGAAAAGTAAAGCTTACTTTCATCACATTTGACTTAAGGAGGGAAAAATATGCACATTCAATTTGATATGAAAATCAATCTTATACTACAAGAAAGTAGAGGAGAAGGGGATAAATGAGATGTGGGGGGAATGATAGAAGGGAGGGCAAATGGGAGGAGGGAGTAATTAGAAGTAAACACTTTTGGGGAGGGACAAGGTCAAAAAGAGAGAATAGAATAAATGGGGGGCAGGACAGGAAGGAGGGAAATATAGGTAGTCTTTCACAACATAACTATTATGGAAGTCTTTTACATAACTACACTTGTATAGCCTGTATTGGATTGCTTCCCTTCTCTGTGGGGATGGGTGGGGAGGGAGAAAGGGAGAAAAGTTGGAACTCACAGTTTTAGGAATGAATGTTGAGAATTATTTTTGCATGCAACTGGGAAATAAGAAATACAAGCAATGGTGTATAGAAATAGATCTTGCCCTACAAGGAAAGAGAGAAGATAGAGATAAGGCAAGGGAGGGGTGTGATAGAAGAGAGGGAAGACTAGGGGAAGGGATAATCTAAAAGCATGGTGTCTTGGGGTAGAGAAAGGGAAAGATGGAGAGAAAATTTGGAACTCAAAATGTTGTGAAAATGAATGTTGAAAACTAAAAATAAATAAATAAGTTTAAACAAATATAAAAAAAAATAAAGTAGTGGGTGAGATCATTAGTTGACAAAAAAGGACTGAGTGAAATGAGGAATTTGAGAAGAGGGAAGAAAGTTTGGAACAGCTCTTGTAGGTAATACAATAGGAAGTCAATTCAAGATTTAAAAGGATTGCCAAACCAAAATGATAATGATGGCTTCCTACAGCAGTGACCTGCAATTCAGGATTAGATCTGGAAAGAGCAAATGGTAGTAGTGACTTTGGGCTGGGGAAAGTAAAAATATCAGGGAACAAAGGATTAAGGGGTAGATGACAGCATAGTTTTAAAATGACTATGGTTAAGACTGTGAAGGGAAGCAAATGAAGCCAAAACAGAAGGTGCTCAAATATGGGTGGTATTAAGCAATCAGAGGACAAAATTTCTGGAAAATAGTGAGACTGAAGTTAGCACAAACTAATCTGAATTTGGTAGACATAGGTGGTTCTAAAAAAGGCAATGCTACACATATAGAAAAATGAGGTAGATTGGTAAAAGGGAAGAGAAAACTGGTTTGTCAGATTGAGGGATGTCAAAATCAATGGCCAATTTCTTTGTAAAGATTATGTTAATCTTAAAATAGCTTTGAAATAAAATAACTATTTTGCATAAAAATATGTATTTAGTAACAAATGATACATATAAACACATAGAAGTAATTTAATAGACCTTCATATATTAATAAATGAAAATTTTAAGTGGTGTTGATTTTGAGATTACTCATAATTTATAGGAAATCGTTATCAAAAGTTAGTGAATCTTAACCAAGAATTTTAGAAATCTAATAAAGATACAAAGATTGAACTATCTTAATGAAAATTGTGATCACTTTCATAAATGCATAAATGCCAATAATAATACGAAAGACAACTTGAATAAATTTTAAATGGATGTGTGTATATATAAATACATGTGTGTGTGTGTGTGTGTACACATAAAGGTAAGCAATTGAAATATACTTTGGAAACCTAAGGAGTTACCTTTGTTCCAGTTAAGGAAGCATATAAGATTAAATCAACTGCCCATATGTGTGAGGTTTCTATAAATGACTATCTAAAGGATGCTTGTCATGGTAAATAGAAGATTCCCTTAGAGTTGAAAAGATCTGAGTTCACTACATATTTCTGATACCTAACTGTTTAACCATTGACACCTAATCCTTTAGTGGTGCTGGCAATTCACTCAGATTATAAATTATAGAAAATCTACTGATCCATATCAGTCAAAAAAGGTTCCCATACCTAGTGAAAGCATAGGTATAGTAAGGGGTGGGGAACCTGTGGCCTGGAGGCCACATGTGGCCCTCTAGATCCTCAAGTGCATCCCTTTGACTGAATTCAAACTTCACAGAATAAATCCCTTTAATAAATGGATTTGTGCCAGGCCTAGAGGCCTGTGGGCTACCTGAGTCTTCTTACCTCACCTCCCGAGGTCTTCAGTTGGCCAAACCGGATGCTCGTATGAGAGAAAGGACGTTCCAGAGTCGAACAAGGGTTGAGCTTTATTTCAGGGTCTAGTTACAAGTGCAGGGGATTCTTCCTTAGGAGGGATAGAAGAATCTCCCAAGGAGGCAAAGATCTTACAATAAGAGATTGGAAGTAGAAGTACAAGCGGGGAGAGAGGGGGAGGGGAGAGAAGAGAGAGGAAAAGCAGAGCCTTGTTGTCCTCACCGCTCCGCGCCCCTCCGCCCAAGAGAACTTTCAGGCTTTTCTGATCCTACTTAAGCTCTGCAGCTGCATAGTTTGCATCTGAATACCGTGCCTGTTAGGTAACTAGGTGTGCTCCAATCCGGGACAATCTCGAGGGCGGGGAGAGCTCTCTCCCATCACGTTTCTCACGGGAAGAGGTGGAAATACACGAGATAGCTCGGTTCACCTCGATTCCCAGCCGTTTCCTGGGGGGGGTCTCACGAGAGCTCTAAGATTTAGAAGTTCCCACCTTTACCCACCCAAGACTGTCCACACGGAATTGAGCTTCCAACCCCAACAGATTTGTTCTGTAAAACTTAGACTCAGTCAAATGTCTGCATCCATTCAATATTATTGAATAAATAAATAAATGAAAAGTTAATAAGTAAATGAATGAATATTTGGAAATGAATAAATGAGTGGGCATTGAATTCCTATACCTAATTATATATGCTTTTTTTTCTTTTTTACATATGGGAAAACTGAAGTATAGACTATAGTAGCATGTCTAAAAGCACATAATAAATTAACAAGAGTACTGGGAATAGGACCCAGGTCCCATGAGCCCAGATCAGGGTTATTATTAGATCATGCTTCTGTCTTCCTCTGAAGGGAACCATGCTTGAGAAGCGTAAAAAGCTAATTATTCTTCTAGATCAATTTTTACAAAACACCTGGGAAGCAGGCCTAGAGCAATTGAGACATCTGAGAAGTTCACAAGTATTATTTTCAAGGGATTAATAGCATACACGCTCCTCAAATTGTCTTTAGCAAGTAATATGCAACACCAGATGGGAGGTCACAGGGCTTGAGTCAAGAGGTGCAACAATGCTGGAACATTTTCACAGTGCCCAGCAATAAGGCACACAAGAAGAAAGAGGGCTTATTTTGGTCCCTTTTCAGCTCAATTAGAGTTAAAGCCTATATGAAACCCTGCTTTGTTTGTCAAAGGATGAAGGAAAAATAACAAGTACCTCGATTAACAGTTTGGAATTTGACACATAAGATGTTGCCCAAAACTGTGCCAAGGTCTTCTGGGCACACATGATGAATTTCTGTATAGAGCCCTAGGAGTCACCATGGAGACTTAAAGCAGAACAGATTTCTTGCATTTTTGAACATTGTTTATGTGTGTTTAATTTTCATGCTTTGATGGACAGGGGATGCCTTTTCTGCACTTCAGGATGCCTTGTAGAAAGACTTCAGCCAAAACAGTGACTGAACCTGCATGTGTAATCACTTGCCAACTTAACTCTCTAAGTGAAGCAGGAACATTAGCCCCCTTCTCTGGAGGGAGCAGCTGGGAGAATGGTGGCCAGAGGAGCAATAGATCGTCTTTGAAAAAAGAAGCTATAAAAATGTACATCTGTGCCAGAAGCATCCAACACAAAATAGAAAAAGGGAAAGCTGAATCAGCCAGAGGAACAGGAAAAATCAAACTCCGTTGTAAGAATAATCACAGTGACGTCACAGCAAATAGATTTTGTCTTCATTAAATGCAGCTCCTCTCTATTACCCCCATAAACAAAGGCAAATCAAAGAAAGAGACCACTATCTTCTCACCCAAAGGAAAAAATGAATGATCTGAAGCCACTGGACAGGGTAAAGAGCTTGATGTGAAAATACAGCCTGCTGCTGCTGCATCCGGATGGGTTTGGAATAAATTGAGATTCCCAGTCTAGTCTGCTCATACTCACACCACTAACTGATTGTCTAATTCTGGCCAAGTGCCCAAGGCTTCTATAAGCTAAGGGTGTTGCCTGAAAATATATATTATACCCACTTCAGGAAAAAAAAAAAAGATATGGTACTGGTTATAGGAGTAAGATATATTTCAGCTCAAAACTCCAAAGTAAATATTTACCAATTATGGTAAAAGTTCTTCCATAAGGCAGGAACCAGCAGCTGAGCAGGGATGAGAAGTCAATTTTTTGCCTACATTCTATCTCCAGAACTGTTCTATGTTTCTTTGCTTAGACTCAGAAGTTATTTTTTTAGGTAGATGTGGATTTGTGATCTAAATCTTCCCCCCTCCTCCTTCCCCCTGTAATGCCTTTAAAAGATGGGGATTGAGGGCAGAACTAATAATATATGATTTGCAGACTGGCCATACTTCTCAGATTTCTATTTAAGGAATTAGTTCATAGTATATTAGATGGCCCATACTATACCCACCCTAGTGAAATGATGAACTCATAAAATCATTGATTTAAGTCATATTGTCTAACCCATAGATTTTACAGTTGAGGAAACTGGTGTCCAAGGAATTTAAGTGATTTGGTCACAGTCACACAAGTAGTAAGCATCGGTGCAAGATTTGAACCCATATCTTTTGATTTTGGTCTTGTACATTACTATCCTCCTCACAAACCAGGACCTACTGCACATCACCCAAGGTACTCTACATTCCATCTCACTGACTTTTTCATGGACTTTCCCCATGCTTGGATATCATCACATCTTGGAATTCTTGGTTTTTTCGAGATACAGCTCAAGTATGACCTTATATCTGAAACATCTCCTGATTTCCAATGTCTCTAGTGCACTTCCTTCCAAAATGACCTTGTATTAATTTTATATATTGTATATATGTAAGTATATGTGTGTATTCAGTTGATTTTCCCACTAGAAATCAGGTAGTCCCTGAGGGAAGGGACTGTTTCATTTCTGTCTTTGCAACCCTAGCTCATAGAAGTGTCTAGTATTCAGTAAGCACTTAAATATGTGTTGACCAAGTAATTGTCAGAGGGACTGCTCTGACCAAAGGGACTGCTCTGTCCAGAGTACCACATAATTTTTATTCAAATTCCTTTGCCAATATTTCAAATTTAATTTTTTTTTAGCTATTAGGAATATTGAAATGAAAAATGACCAGGAAGGTGGAAAACAATTAAATAATCACTTGAGTAAATATGTAAAAGGACACAAGATGAAAATAGAAAAATATCCATAGGAAATATTACTGATATAAACTGTCAATAAGTAACAGAGTTCTATCCTTGTGGGCAAACTACCTGGTCACTCAATCATGAAATTTTATTTTCAGTGCAGTTGGCAGATAATCTAGTGACCCAATGATAAAGGAAAATATTTTTGATAGGAAACTATCTTGGGGAGGCAGTTTCCACCCTCCCTGCCAGCCCACACACACACACACACACACACACACACACACAGTCATAAGACACACACACACACACACACACACCATCATAACTAACACACACAATGACTTTTCTTTTGTATTTGCAGTTCACAGGAATGGAAGAGGAAAACACATCTATTTTGTTTTAGGGGAAAAAAATATTAAAGACTATTAACTGGCATCTTTTGTCCCAAAATTGCCTTCTTTCTACTTCACTCCTTACTGTATCTTTCCCAGTACTGCACAGCTCTCTGTGAACTCACATTTTTATCTAAAGCAATACAGGATAGCAATATCATTACATTAAGGGTAAGGGGACCAATTAGGACAGAGGGGAATAGAATTGGTGCAAGAATCCTAGAATGGTACAGTATAAAGAAGCAACTGGAGTTTGAAGATCTGAGTTAGAGTTCTAGCGCTGGCTTTCACTACCTCACAAAGGAGCTGGTCAGTTTCAATAGTAGGTACAAAGCACTTGGCAAACCTTGAAGTACCACATAAACAGTTATTAAAATTATCTGGGTAACAGTGGGGAAATCACCTAAACTTTTTTGGTCTCAGTTTCCTCATTGGTAAAATAAGGGTGTTAGTCTAATAGCCTCTGACATCTCTTTCAGCCCTGCATCCAAAGAAATCTCTCACCACTCAGCAGAGATGCATCTAAACCTTCAGAAACTCCATTTTACCTTGCTCCCATCGTACCAACAACAAGCAACAAGTAGTACCCCGGTTCATAAGACGTGAGGATGAGAAGTGCGTTCTCTCTCTCTCTCTCTCTCTCTCTCTCTCTCTCTCTCTCTCTCTCTCTCTCTCTCTCTCTCTCTCTCTCTCTCTCTCTCTCTCTCTCATCTCTCATCTCTCTCACTATCCACTTTCTCCCTTTCCCCTCCTCTCTCGAAGAAAAAAGGAAAGTTACTGCGAAGGAGCCTTTCAGTCTGTGACTGTAAAGCTGTTCTGTGGCGTCACCTCTCTGTGATTCTCACCCCTCCCAGCACACTGTGGAAGTGTTCCCTAACTGGTGCTGGGAACGAGGTAGGGGAAGGAGTGTGCTCCATGTGATTGCCAACTGAGCTGAGCTGCAGTCTCTGCTGCAAGTTGTCCTCTTTCGGGCTCCTGCGGAAAGAGGATCACTAGGTACCTGGGTCATCGGGCAGAGTGTGGAACAATGCCAACGTCCTCTCTATGCCCTGGCCTTTCATTTCTCCCCCATTTGAGCCCTTTGTTAATTGATGTGCCTGTGACTATTGGCTGAAGTTCTCCCAGTGATTTGCATGAACGGAGAGGGAGTGTCTTCTGCTGCTTTCACATCAGTAGCTAAATGACTGCAGTTTCACTGGGAATGAACTGCCCAGGGAATGAGAGGCGCTCACGAACCCTAGGAGTCAGCTGGCTGCCAGTGAACAGGCAGCAGCCTCTGGATATGGGGCATTTCTACGGTCCCAGGAGCAGCACCAGTCGGAGGAACCTGCCGGTAAGTGAGAGGGTTCAGAAGCCCCAGCACTTGCGCAAGTTGCAGGGACCTCTACACAGGCATTTGCGGGTCCCACGGCTTTGCTTTTTCTGAGGCTTCCAGCTTGATCCAAACTTCGTGCGAGCGATTGGGGGAGAGGAGGGAGGGGGAAAGAGTTTGAGAGAATGTCTTTACCACAAAGCAAAAGTCATGGACTGGGATTGGGGGAGGGAAAGGGGATTGATTGATGTATGGAGGGTAATTTTGGAAGCAAAAGTATTGCATGATTGAGTCAGAAAAAGGAATGGGTGCAGTCCTTAAGCCTTTTTTAGATAGCACATTCAACAGTGGGAACAGCTTCTAGTCAATTGCAAATGACAAATTATTTTGCATAATCATTTTTCTGGGTTTAGTTTCAGTCCCCCAGGGGAGGAGGATTAGTGAGGGTTTGTGAGTGGGTGGGGAGAGCTACCCTTTTTTCAACTAGATTTGAGTTGCGTGTTGGAAATGAGAATCTCTCATCCTTCCTGCTTTAAGGGATTTGTGTGCTTCATGGCACGGCATGTTATTGGGGGCACCGGAGGCATGGGGATTTAAGTGGGGGAGGGGGGAGAAGTCCCCGATCCACCTCTCAAACCTTCCTTTCCCCTTCTCCCTTCCTTTTGGTGATGCGTTGTTGCACAATTGAGACCTTCTGTCCTGTGTGTGTTGCAATGGACACTTGACAGCACTGGCTGCTTCCTGGTTTATTTAGAGAATAAAGAGTTGGGGTGAGGAAAGTAGGCGACCAGGGGAGTGGAGCTGTAAAGATAAACTATCTCTGACGATGTCCTATAAAGCAAGCACCCTCCTCACCAGATTGAGCATGATGCTCTGCCTTCCTAAAGCATCCCTGGCTGAGTTATTTGGGGAGGAGGGTGGTCAAGAGAAAATAATGAGCTACATCCCTGCTGAGTTCTACAAGCCCTTGTCTCTAACTCCAATATGCTTCTCTCTGTCTGCCTGTGTGTCGTCTTCTCTATTGCTCTTCGCCTCCAGCATCTGTTTCTGTTTTTCCTCTTCGTGGGACCTTTCAACTGCTTCGCAAGTTACAGTCGAGCAACGGAGCTTTTCTACAGCCTGAACGAGGGGCTACCGGCAGGAGTGCTCATCGGAAGCCTCGCTGAGGACCTGCAGCTGGTCCCCCAAGCAGCATCAGCAGAAGCAGCAGTGACAGCAGGGAGTGAAAAAGATCAGCAATTGCATCAGCACCACCACCAGGGAGAGGAATGGGATCACCCTCTTTCCTTCAGTTTGGCGTCCCAGGGGCTGGGTGATCAGTATGTGACCCTAGACAACCGTTCAGGGGAGCTGCACACTTCTGAGCACGAGATCGACCGGGAGGCACTGTGTCTTGAAGGAGGTGGGGGAGGTGGAGGTGGGGGAGGAGGAAGGAATGGCATCTCAGTATCCTCTTCACCTTCCTCAGAATCTTGCGTCTTGCTCCTAGACGTTCTGGTCCTGCCTCAGGAGTACTTCAGATTTGTGAAAGTGAAAATTGCCATTCGAGACATCAATGACAATGCTCCTCAGTTTCCTGTTTCCCAAATTGCTGTGTCGGTTCCTGAAAATGCACCTGTCAACACCCGATTAGCCATTGAACATCCAGCTTTGGACCCAGATGTGGGCATTAATGGGGTTCAGACCTATCGACTCTTGGACTATCATGGTGTCTTTACCTTGGATGTTGAGGAGAACGAGAATGGAGAGCGCACCCCATACTTAATTGTCATGGGGGCATTGGACAGGGAGACTCAAGACCAGTATGTAACCATCATCATAGCAGAAGATGGTGGCTCTCCACCTCTCATGGGCAGTGCCACTCTCACAATTGGCATCAGTGATATTAATGACAATTGTCCCCTTTTCACAGACTCACAGATCAATGTGACTGTGTATGGAAATGTTACAGTGGGCACCCCTGTAGCAGCTGTCCTGGCTGTGGATAGAGACTTAGGTGCCAATGCTCAGATCACCTACTCCTACAGCCAGAAGGTACCACAGGTATCAAAAGACTTGTTCTACCTGGATGAAATCACTGGAGTCATTAAACTCTTCAAAAAGATTGAGGGCAATGTTCTTCGACTACATAAGCTCACTATACTTGCCAATGGACCTGGCTGCATTCCAGCTGTAATCACTGTCCTGGTAACCGTCATCAAAGTAGTTTTTCGTCCACCTGAGATAGTTCCTCGTTATATTGCTAATGAAGTTGAAGGAGTTGTTTACCTAAAGGAGTTGGAACCCATCAATACCCCAGTTGCATTTTTTACTATCAGAGATCCAGAAGATAAATATAAAGTGAATTGCCACCTGGATGGAGATGGACCATTTCGATTATCTCCCTATCAACCATACAATAATGAATACTTATTAGAAACTGCAAAATCTTTGGATTATGAGACACAGCAGCTCTATGAGATAACTGTGGTGGCCTGGAACTCAGAGGGATTTCATGTTAAGAAGGTGATTAAAATACAGATTCTAGATGACAATGACAATGCACCTGTTTTCACTCAACCACTGATAGAAGTATCTATTGAAGAAAATAATGCACCAAATGCCTTTCTGACAAAGTTGCATGCCATAGATGCTGACAGTGGAGAAAGAGGTCAAGTTTCTTATTTCCTTGGAGCTGATGCACCATCATATTTTTCATTAGACAAGATTACAGGGATTCTTACTGTGTCCACTCAGTTGGACAGAGAAGAAAAAGAGAGGTACAGGTACACAGTAAAAGCAGTTGACTCTGGGATACCACCTCAAGAGTCAATAGCTACAGTTGCCATCACGGTGTTGGACAAAAATGACAATAGCCCTAGGTTTATCAACAAGGATTTCAGCTTTTTTGTGCCAGAAAATTTCCCAGGGTTTGGTGAAATTGGAGTAATCAGTGTCACAGATGCAGATGCAGGACGGAATGGATGGGTTGCCCTTTCAGTGATGAATCAGAGTGACATTTTTGTCATAGACACTGGAAAAGGCATGTTGAGAGCAAAAGTCTCTCTGGATAGGGAGCAACAAAGTTCCTATATTTTGTGGGTTGAAGCTGTTGATGGAGGTGAACCTGCCCTCTCCTCTACAGCAAAAATAACAATTCTTCTTCTTGATATCAATGACAACCCTCCTCTTGTCCTGTTTCCTCAGTCAAATATGTCTTATCTATTGGTCCTACCTTCTACTCTACCTGGCTCACCAGTTACAGAAGTCTATGCTGTTGACAAAGACACTGGTATGAATGCAGTCATAGCTTATAGCATCATAGGAAGAAGAGGTCCTCGGCCTGAATCCTTTAAGATAGACCCCAAAACTGGTAACATTACTTTGGAAGAGACATTGATGCGGAATGATTATGGGCTTTATCGCTTGCTGGTTAAAGTGAGTGACCACGGTTATCCTGAGCCCCTCTACTCTACTGTCATGGTAAATCTATTTGTCAATGACACTGTTAGCAATGAGAGCTACATTGAGAGTCTATTGCGAAAAGAACCTGAGATCAGGATTGAGGAAAAAGAACCACAAATTTCAATGGAACCTACTCACCGAAAAGTGGAATCAGCCTCTTGTGTGCCCACTTTAGTCGCCCTGTCTGTGATAAGTTTGGGGTCCATCACATTAGTCACTGGGATGGGAATATACATATGTCTAAGGAAGGGGAAAAAGCATCACCAGGAAAATGACAATTTGGAAGTACAAATTCCACTGAAAGGAAAGCTTGACTTACACATGATAGAGAGGAAACCAATGGAGATTTCTAATATTTGATGTTTCCAAGGGAAAAAATACTAAGACAGATATTTGGCCTTGGAGAGGCCACAAGCATAATCATAAGTGTGCTGATTGGCAGTTCCAATGAAGGACAAATAATTTATAAATTATATTATATTGTAAATAACTGTTTACAAGTTTTATAAAATTCAAATTCAGGTCTTATAAAATGTGTACAGCATTTTTTAAAATGAAAAATTAGTATTAACAGTTAGTGTACTGCTGATAAACGGCTTTCCATCATTTGCAGCTTTCATACATCAACCAGGTCATTGAACAGAGTAAGGTAAGACATTACAGTTTGTCTAAGAAGTTATTTTAGCCACCAGAGGGCATCAGTTGCTCCCATGTAGGAAGATGTTTGAGATCTTATATATGACAGGTATTGTATATGAAAATAATGACAAAGTATATTTTAAATACGTTGTTTTGAACATAAAATATACATAAATCTAAAACAAAGGAAGATTTTATTCTACTTGTATGTATGATAATGAAAGGAGAAGAAATGCACTGGTAAAACAATGTTTATTACCTCACAAAAATAACATGTACAGTATGATAGAAAGAAAACATTAACAAGAAGTGCAATTTCTTTTCAGCAAGGATAGAAAACATTGCCATGTAATGAAAATTTGAACTGCTGAATAGTGTTCTTTTCACTTCCTCCAAACTCCAATAGCTTTCTGTTTGTTCTACCATTTTGCTTGCCGTTTTTGGGGTGGGGGATGCGTTTACCCTTTCTTGCAGAAGATGTAAATGAAACAATTGTGCCCATGTCCAAACAGCCAGATGTAAAGGGATAGTTTGACCCTTAGTTGTCTCACAGCTGTTGAAAAATTATTTCTTTGCTCCCTCAACTTACTTGCTGTGCTTCTCATTTGAGTTGCAAATTCGATTTTACATGCTTTCTGCATTTCAACTGTCATAGGAAAAAATAGAAATCACTTTAAAATATTAGTAATCATAGAATCTGATTCACATGAAATTCTAGCTGTTATGACATTTCAAACGGGAGACTTGTTAATATCATCGTTGTTGCTGTTGTTTAGGTTAACTGGCTACTTTTTCTGGCTTTTGTTCTTTGGCTTTGGTTTAGGGCCAAGAGCTGCCTTTTAAGCCTGGTGGCAGATTTCTGGGATAATTTATTCTTTACTACATCCTTTGCAATGCAAACAGCAGGTTCATCATCGATGAATCCTTTTCACCTCATTGTGCAAGTGGAGAAAAAAATTCTTTCTTATGAGGGTTATGACAAATATATCTATGTAAACAAGGAAAATGTGTCAGCTTAAAAATGGGTCATTTTACTTTCCAGCATCTTATGTCTGATTGTACCAAAAGTGTTTATATGTCTGCAAATTAAAGCTATATATTTTCATAACTTCTTTCTGTTGGTTACCCTTCTGACTATAAGATTCACTGAACTGCTTTCTGAAGGTATCTGTTAGCTCTGTCTTATTTAAATCTTAAGAAAGTGATATCCTAAAAGCAAATATGTTGAAGAATAGAGTTCACTTTAAAATAGTCAATCCTTACATGTGTGAAGATGTGTGCACATATCTGAAAGAGTTATATACACAAAGGAATCTCTTCTGGATGACACATGAACTTTAAAAAAATACAATACTAGCAATTTTGAGCATTCTTTCTGCTGTTCCCTTATTTAATATAAGTTAAATTACTCATAACTTACTGAAATGCAATGAATTCTAGTCATTTTCATAAGGGAAAAAAAGTTCTATACAAAATAAAATGAAACAGAACAGCCCTGTAATATCCTCTGGTGGCTTGCATCTTTGCTCAATTCAGTGCCACATTGTCCCAAAGTGAAATGGCAAATATATTAAGGCTTTGACCCAAAGCCAGTTGCAGATATGTATACTGTGAAGTAAAAGTTATTTGTGAATGTGAGGTAGATAAAATGGCTGAGGAAGTTTCACTACCAATCCCACTCATTCAGCAGGAGTACCAGCCAAGGGAAGAAACAGCACAGTGCCTTGCAGAGAATGGGCACTTAACATTTAGCAAATAGAATTTTTATTGTTTCTTTGTCCATCTTACTCAAATATGTAAATGTTCTAGCTAAAACAAACTACATTTCATTAACTACCTCGCATTTCCTTTACTAAAAATAAGTACCTTCATACGCAAATAGCAGCACTCCAAATACCGAAGCTCCCAAATATGCAACTATTTAGACTTTGATGTAAAAAAATAAAATATTTAACTTATCTAATTTGGAGAGCACTGGAGCATTCTTGCTGGGTTTTTTTTTTTTTTAGCAAAAATGAAATTTTCTTAGAGTCTATAAAATATTTAAAACAGTAATAAGGAGGCATCTTTTTAATTCTTTCTTTTGCCAGAATGGTCCACATTAAAAAAAAAAATCCCTTTCACATCAAAACACTGAAAACACGAATAACAAAGGATGCTAAAAGCAAATTAGGCTTACACATAAAAGGCCCATTTTACTAACACCTTGTGCTGGAACAGTTGCCAAAATGTATGCTAATCATGTCAATGTTGGTATTTGAGCTGGCACAAAAATAAATGTTCCATTCATTAAAATCCCAATATCTATTTAACAGTTTGAGAACGAGTGAGTGCTCCTTGCCCAGTTTAATGAAGAAGAGATTGCTGTGATATTTGGACTGCCAGAATAAGATGCCCTTAACAGTGCAGAGAAAATAGCACCTTAACACGAACTGGGAAATTAAAAACTACGATAGTAGCTTTTAGTTCCCTTGAAGTAGGCACATGAAAACAGTTTAGATTATTTGATTCTTTCAAATAGATTTCCTCCAAAGAATTTCCCAGATCACAGAGAAAACCTTTTTATATGTTTCTGGCATTTTGG
This sequence comes from Notamacropus eugenii, assembly GCF_028372415.1. Classification (NCBI taxonomy): domain Eukaryota; kingdom Metazoa; phylum Chordata; class Mammalia; order Diprotodontia; family Macropodidae; genus Notamacropus; species Notamacropus eugenii. The sequence goes on from NC_092877.1 coordinate 280,306,619, forward strand.
CTTGTTAACAATTTTATCTGTGGAGGTGGGAAACTGGCAACCTGGATGCTCCTCTTATGTTTTATGAATGAGGAGGTTTAATTTTGGTAAGAAATGAAGCCCCATTATTACAATGCTGTTAGGGATGAAGGGGGAGGTGATCCGATTAAAGGGAGCTCTGTCATCAGGCTGCTCATTTGTGCAGAAGAAAAACATTTCAATTGACAACTGTAAGAAGGACAATTACACAGGCTCCTCACTCCTGGAGATCAGGGTTCAAATTTGACATTGGTGAAATGAGCTGTATCTTAGTCCTGTGCCCTCTGGCAGACAGCAGTTTAAATGATGGAGACACAGAACCCCTCAATCATATTTGCCTTCACTGGCAACCTAAGCCAACAGAATCCCCAGAGTGTAGTGCTCTTTCCTCCCAGGACAAAGGTACGGCAGCAGGCTCCAAGCATCAGCGACAGCTGATGCTATTGCATGTTGGATGCCTTGAACCCCACAATGCCCCATCTATGCCAACCATGGAAGTACAGTAAACACTGACCAAACTTTCATTTGACCTAACTGGGGATTCGAACCAAAAAATGGAAAAATACAAATTAAACACTATTTTCAGGCCACTTATTTGTGAAAGGTCTAAAAGGTGACATGCAATCATGACCAGGGCATCCTGAAAGTATCTGTTAAATTGCCCATCAACATTGCTAAATTTTCAGTACTTCACTTGCCAGATATTCCTACAAAATTATAATCTCCTTTGTGAAACTTCAGAAGTGGAAAATATCTTCCATGGGTAAGTGGTGCTAGAAGACTATCTTCTAGCCTCCCAGATGTGAGTGCAAAACTTGAAGCACATAATATACAGCTATACAATCATTTGAAAAAATAAATTTACCCATTCACAGCTGACTAAAGCATCCTATGAATTCTAGAGTTTGTTCTCAAATTCATTATTTGTATTTAAATAGGATTGATACAAATACAACGCATTTGGCAAAAAAAAAAAAAAAAAAAGTAAAAGTCCTTTTTGTAACACTAGGTTTTAGGATCATAGGATTGAGGAACAGAAGGAAACTCAGAGGTGATTTTGTCTAAAATTTTCACTTGACATATATCAAAGATGGTTAAAGAACTTGCCCAAAATAGCCCAAAGTGCAAAGCCAACTTCAGAGATTGTTTCAATTTTGTCTTTTTGTCCTCAAGTCCTCAAGGCTTAGCATGATGCCCAGCTCATAGTAAGCACTTAATAAATGCTGGTTGATTACTGGATGTGAAGTTTGACGTTTCTGTTGCTGTTTAGTCATTTCAGTTGCATTCAAACTCTTTGTGACCCTTTTTGGGGTTTTCTTGGCAAAAATATTGTAGTGGCTTGCCATTTCCTTCTCCAGTTCCTTTTAGAGATGAGGAAACTGAGGCAAACAGGGTTAAGTGACTTACCCAGGGTCACATATTAAATATTGTCTGAGGGCTGATTTGAATTCAGGTCTTTCTGACTCCAGGCCCAGTGCTCTACTCACTGCACTGAGGAGCTTCGTTCAAATCCTGGCTCTGTCACTTAATACCAAAGGTTATCTCAGGTAACTCATTTAAGTTCTCTGCATATCAGTTTTTGTCAGCTGTAAAATGGGGCTATATGGATGGTCCCTTACAGTTCTAAATCTATGACTACAATTAAAATTTGATATACTTCAAGTATTCCTGACAGGATTTTTTTTCCAATGTTTTATCAAAATTTTACTTATGTAATTGGATGTTTGCATTAGGAATACCTATTTGCTCTAACACAAGAGATTTGGCTTTGCTTAAAAAAAGTTGCAGCTTTTTGGTGGATAGACAGATAGACAGGTAGATAGAACAGGCTATATGTAATGTAGAAATTAAGATTCTGAAGGGCAAGAATTTCAGTCCAATTCCCAATCCTCTCTCTCGTTACTGTTATTATTTTTAACAGATGGGAAATTAAGAGCCAGAGGTTAAGTGACTGGCCCCAGATCATACAGGTGATAAGTAGAATAAGAGCCATTACAAAAAATAAATAATTTTTTCAGTTCTCTGCCTAATGCTCTTTTCTTTAGAGCAATATTACAGTTGCCCCTACCCTCCTACTATATTACTCCTGGAAGGTTTTGTGTGTGTAGGCTTGGAGACTGAACAGAACACAACTATGATTTGGGGTGTCCTGTTTTTCCAAGGTAAACAAAAAGATAAGTAGCTTTTAAGTGGCCTTTAAGCAGCCTTTACTACTCTATCCAAGCTAGTGCTTATATATTTCTGGGTAGTTGCTGATGTTTTTATATGTGACAATGGTGAGAAAGGGAAAAATGAAAGATAACACTGAGGTTGCAAATGCTGCCAAAAGGATGGTGGTGTACTCTATAATGATAGAGAAATAAGGACAAGAAGTAAGTTTGGGATGCTGGAGGAGAAGGTGACATTTTAGACACATTGACTTTAAGTTGTGCTAGTTGCAGAGATACAAACAGTAAAGAAAAGATAGCTCCTGCTCTTTAGGGAAAGGGACAGCATGCCTATTTAAGATCAAATAATTTTGTCCAAAACAGGGATACTGTAGAAGAGATGGGCAGAGAATAAGAAATGAATGAAGTCATACCTTGGACTTTCCCAAATAGTGATCTAGTAGAGTGAGTCACCAGGGCTGCAGAGATGAAGTTTATCCAGGGAAGCAAAGTGATTAAAAGGAGGAGTGTCTGGGAAGTACTATTTCCTTAGGCACTGAAAGAATGATCAGATGTAATGCATGATTCAATGCCAGTGATCCTTGAAAGGATGGAGAATGAAAAAGATACTATAAGACATTAAAACGTGTAAATGGCTAACCAATTTTAAAAACTGAAAAATACAATATTAATAGCATTAAAAGTAAACTTCTCTTTGAATCTTGGCAAAATACATAAATAAAGAGATGGATAGTAACTATTTAAGATTATAGAGTTGGTTCTGGAAGAGGCATCAGAAACCATCTTTTTCAACTCTCTCATTTTGCAGATAGGGAAACTGAGACTGAGGAAGTTAAATGACTTGCCAGGGTCACATAGCTAATAAGTATTGAGGACAGGCTCTGAATTGGTGTCCCCTGCCTCTAAAACCAGTGGTTCTTTCCACAGTACTATGTTGCCTTGAGAAAAAAAAATGGGCAATTTTTTGCAAATGGGCAGCATGGATTCACCAAGAACATCACATTCCAGGCAAGCCTTGCTATTTTCAGTACATTTTTCATAGTTAACTATTGTCAAGCACTTGACAAAATCCTTCCTCATGCTACCCTTATGGATAAGAGGGATAGATGTGGACTGGATGATAATGAGATCAGGTGGCTTTCAAAATGATTAAATTCATAGAAAAAAAAGTCTCCTTAGAGATCCCAGGGATCTTTGTTTGAACTTTACTATTTAATAAATTTACAAATAATTTAAATAATAACTTATTTACTTAAGTAAAAGCATAAACATTGCACACCAAATATTCAAATAATGTAAGTAGAGCAGATAATTAATACTTTGAGTTACAGAGGTGAGAAACAAATCCCCAACTGTAAGAAATATGCTCACCTTAAACAAGGAACTATACTTATTCTGAAGTCAGGTAAACTTTTATTAGTTTTATGTTCATTCCTCCTGAATGAATGGATAGCTCCTAAGGGACTGCTACAATTTTTCAGACATCAATGGAAACCTTTTCATACTCTTCCAATTCAAATCTCCTTCCTTAATATCTATTAGCTAAATGAGACCTCCTGAATACTTCACTTCATGTTCTGCTCTCTGATAGGCTTCTCTCAAACAACTTGTCAAGCCTGCACACAAGTTTCTGACCTTTTACCTGACTATGCTAGGTCACAACTCTGATTAGCTGCTATCATGTACAGTTAGGAAACAGAATTCCTTCTTTTTTTTCCCACACAAATAGGCTCATAAAATAGCGTGATGAGCTAGAATGTTGGTTGAAATGTAACAAATTGATATTTTATATGGAGGAGTCTTACACTTAGGATAAAAGTATTTCACAAGGAGAATCATGATTATGTGAATCTTTTCCTAACCAACCAATATAACAGAAAACAACAACAACAAAACTTTTGCTACTTTAGTGACTGGAAATGAAGTATGAGTCAAAAATATGATAAAGTAAAAAATAAACAACCCAACTAACTCAACCTTGATATACATTAATGCACTAGGAGAGCCATAGTGCCCAGGAAGAGGGTAATAATGATAGTGTCATTGGTAAGACAATGGGAATATTCATTCCACTGAATAGGATTACTCCAGGATCTTCTTTATTAATCTGAAGAGCTTTTGTGTGGGAAATGGAATGAACCTGGCTTGGCTTTGCCCTACAGGGAGGAAATAAGGTAGAAGTTGCTAAGAGACAAACTTCTAAGAAAGAAATTCCTAACATTTAAAGCTAGTCTTGAGTAAAATGAACTGCTGTAGGAGATGCTGGCTTCCCTCTCAGTGGAAGTCTTCAAGCAAAGGCTGAATGTCCAGTTACAACGGATATTGTCAAAAGGGGATAGGGGATTATTTTTCAGGAACAATTTGCACTAGATAGCCACTGCCATCCATTCAAGTTCTGCCACTCTGTGATTCTGTGATATTAGCTGAAACAGAATGTTCATTGAAGGAAGTATTACAGGTCAAATAATAGGTATTTAAATGCCAAGAAAAGAAATTTATACTAAATGAACTGAGGACCCTTCCACATTTTAGATTCTATGTCTTTGTTCTATTATAAAAGGGGAAGCTTTGAAAGGTCCTTGTCTTTTTTTAGGATAGGAAGGATGGTTATAAAGGCAACACAATATTTTTGGAACATTGTTCTAAAAGCCAGATAAAAGCTGGGAAGAGACTGGAAGCAGTTTGAGGAGTATATGGCAATATGTGATAGAAATTCTTTAGAAGGGTAAGACACCAGATATGGAAAACAGTCTAGACAGAATATCTTACCACATAACTTCATAGAAGGGGCAAGTCAATATTTTCAAGTGGAGTAAATATAAACTGTGCCAGGTGATACAGTGGATAGAGTGCTGGACCTGGAGTTAGGAAGACTTCCCTTCCTGAGTTCAAATTCAACCTCAGTCCCTTATTAGTTGTGTGACCCTGGACAAATCACTTAAACCTGTTTGCCTCAGTTTGTCATCTATAAAATGAGTTGGAAAAGGAAATGGCAAACCTTTCCAGTATCTTTGCCAAGAAAACCCCAAATGGAGTCACAAAGTCAGACATTACTGAAATGACTGGACAGCAAAAACACAAATGTTATCAGCAAAAGATGCTCAAATAGTATTTGCTATATACCATGATACCTACAGAGTAAAACAAACTCTTGTTCATTTAAAAAGTAATTATATTTTTCATCCTTTCTGCTTTTTTGGGGGAGGAGAGGTCATAAACCATTTATTTGTTCCCTCTCAAAAGAGCAAAAGATATGAAAGAAGGTTAGATTCCAAATAGTCAATATATTTATAGTTTAATGCCATATAAATCCCATATTAATTAACTTTGACTTTCAAATGTTTGAAAAGATATACACAAAAAATCAGTAGTGGATAGAGTGCAGTGGATATAGTGTTTATCTAGCCTGGAGTAAGGAAGACTCATCTTCCTGAATTCAAATCTGGCCTCAGACACTAACTAGCTGTATGACTCTGGGCAAGTCACTTAAACCTGTTTACCTTAGTTTCCTCATCTGTAGAATGAACTTGAGAAGAAAGTGGAAAACCACTCCAGTATCTTTTCTGAGAAAACCCCAAATGGAGTCACAAAGATTCACAATCACAGTCTGAACCACTGAATAACAACAAAAACATAAAACTATTTGAGATCACTATCAATTTCCTTGAAAAATGTGGCACAAAGACTTATCTATGACACTCAGTTTCATCACATCATTATATAATATATATATATATATATATATATATATATATATATATGAACGTTACATATTCTGCTTATTAGTATAGGTACATGTTATCTTTAGTTCTATCAGTCCATAGGTCAGAGAATATTAGAGCTAGAAAAGATGTCAGAGCTCACCTAGTCCATATTCCTCCTTTTACAAATGAGGAAATGGATGAAGTTTCCAGGAAATGCAGGGAAAAAGTGACTGATTTGAAATTGAAATCCAGGCTTTCTTCCTCCAAATCCAGCAAGGTCTTTCCATTGACTACCGCATGATGACTTCTACTGTTTTCTTTTTAATATGCAAACACATATAATGTCATTCAAAATTTTATAATTTTGATGAACTTACTTTTCTGTAGATGCTATGCTGAAGAAAAAAAACCAAAAATAAGGTTTTGATTTAAGGGAGTGTAAATGTACATTGGGAGTTTTTATGCAAATAACTTCAAATGATACCAAAATCTTCATAATGTATAATGTCAGATCAGTCTGATGTTAATGTATATAAGATTCACTTCTATTCCTATCAAAGCATAATCAAATTGTAGTTCTTCTGAACTGTCAAATCTAGATGTCCCATATATTATAGTGTATGCCCCATCTAGACACAGCTCTCTCCCATTTATAAGACAGAGAAGGTGAAAGGAAGCAGTTAACAGCAATGGGTCATTCAGAAGTGATGGGTGATAGGGTGGTGTATGGCACAAGTATGAAACACCAGGCCTATCTTTACACACCCTTGTTCACTGATCTGAGAAACTGGAAGAACAATTGTCTTAAAAACAAGCTCTTCTATTTATCCAGTTTTGTTGCCCCCTACCCCCTATCCCCACACACACTTTGTCTTCAGGTACTTAACTCTTTTCTCTCCTCTGAATATACAGAATCTGTATATTCTCAGAATAGATATTGTTCTGCCCCTAGACCATCCTGAAATCTGTTTCACAATCTGATCTTTGAGCTCATTCACTATTTATAGAGCTCACTTCTCTGCTTCATGTCTCTCATGAACTTGAACTTCATAGTGTCTCAATGTCAACCTTCTTTTTGTGCTGATTTCTTGCCACCTCTCATAGCTCTAGCCACCAGGGGTTTTCTGTCAGTGCCCCTTAGTGGAGCAATGAGGAGCAGGATACATTATTCCAAAGGATAAGGAAATAAAAAGCTAGGAGAAAAAAAAGAAGAATATTGCATTAAAAAGAAAAGAGCAGGAAAAGATTTTAATTCTTTCCATAAACAATCAACCTCTATTGAAGAGAGTGGTCCATTCCCATAGGTGTTTTTCTAGCTTAATGGTAAGTTGCCCTAAAAATGTCCTAAGTCCAAAGATGAGAGTACTATTAAACATGAAGTGGATGCTAAGAAAAACACTGGCTTATTATAGTTACCTTCCATTACTTAGGATGCATTCAATTGTTTATTTCATCACCAGAAACAATAAAAAATGCTGCTACATTTAGAGATTTTTGTGTAAATAGCTAAAAATTCAGGGCAAATGCATACATTTTTTAAAAATGCTGGTATTACACATGCCTAAAATGACTATCTTCCATCTCCTAACATTCATATATTGTCGAACAAATACAGTTTTCTGTTTTCAATTTGGTTTTTAAAGGACCCTGGAGAATTATTCTCTGTTGAATTTAGCTCCTAAATTGACAGAGCTCACTAGTGTATGGCTGTCTCTGCTTAAAAACTGAATAGGAATGTATACATAACTCCCTTTCAGTGAAAAGATCTATTACAAGTGACATGACATCAAATTAGCTCCTCCTTGTCACACCTTGTACCTGCCCCAGGACACACTATTAGAAGAAGCTCTGTGACATCCAAAGAACCTCAGGAAGACAGCTTTGGTGAGGGCTGTATTGTACTTTCATAGTCACTGAGGTGACTAATGCAGCATAATCGGTATAATTAAGTGTTATCAAATAGAAGATGTTCTCTAAAAGATACTAGTGGTAAAAGTATCAGTCATAAATGAAAAGAGACAGATGCCTGCATAAAATATCCCTTAGTTCTACTGGAGTTATGAAGCATACCTAAAAAAGTGGGGTTTTTTTCCTCTCTTTTTTTTTTTGCACATTTAGATATATACTACTGTGAAGTTTGTCTGTTCAAGTGAAAAAAAAAAAAAGATTGTAGAAGTCATTTGCCAGTTTCAGAACTATAACAAGGGCAGGATGACTTGAGCATTTCCCCCAAGGTGTCAAAATTTAAAGGATCCTGATAGCATTGTACTCCACCAGCAGGTAGAAACACCTGAGCTTAGCACCTAATTAGCAAAAGTAATGGATTAAAAATATGAAACTTTATAGCAAGTTTTCTCATCAAGTGAACTGTTCCCCAACATGGCCTAGATTGACCACCTTCCCCAAAAAGAGTTTGATGGCTTCTCAGGATCAGATCGTTCCTTCCTCCAACCTTTTCCAACCTGCTATAATTTATTTTTAAAAGTTATTTTGAAACTTTTTTCTCCTTGCCCCAGAACATATTTATGATGATATCTTCCTTCCTCGGGCATGGGGGAAGGGATGGAGAATGGTTAACTATGGAACTGGCCAACTTCGTAGCCTGAAAGGGTTATTGCATTTTTGACTAACCCTAAATTATTTTCTACCTGTTAAAAGAGCAACTTCATTTACTGGGTAACGCTAACAAAGTGACTTTTATTTTCAAAAAACAAGATACGTGGGAGAAGGGGGTGGTCAGATAACAAATAAACAGTTGTATTAATCTTGATGAAAAATAGATATATATTATCAATCGGTAAACAAATATTTGTTAAGCTCCTACTATGTTATAAGTACTGGGGTTACAAAAAGAGACAATAGACAGTCCTTACACTCAAAGAGTTTACAATCAAATGGGAGAGACCTTATGCACACACACACACACACACACACACACACACACACATATATACACACATACATATACATACACACATATATCAAACTATGAACAGGATAAATAGGAACTAATTAACAGAGGGACGGCACTGTAATTAAGAAGGTTTAGGGAAGGCTTTCTTTAAAAGGTAGAATTTTAGTTGAAACTTAAAGAAAACCAAGGATGTCAGTAGTCACAGCTAGTAATATATACTGCCATGCCTATGAACAAATATTTATTAATTAAATTCAAGTAAGAGTTCTTAAGTCTTAGAGTGGCTAACAAAAAAAAAATATATTGTTCCCTTTCTTTTCCAGTTTTTCCCTATCAATAAACAGAACTATTACACTGTTTTCTTCAAACATGGAAAGCAAAGTACACTTTGAGTCAAAAAATCTAGATTTTAGTCCTGAATCTGGCAAGAGTCATGGGATAATGATTAACTCACAATCTCTGTGATACTCATTTTTCTCCTCTGTAAAGTGGGAATAATGTAGCCCACACAAATGTAATTTGTCATTACAATAACACCTTATAACGTGCAAAAATTCTCTTTTTCTAGTATATAAATTTATTTCCAGTTCACCTATAAACACTAAATTTCATCTCTACTTAATGAATCATGGAAAAAGGTAAATAAGATAGCAGGCATATATTTTTGTTTCTCTTTTTTTAAATGTGAATGAATTCTCAGAGTAGCTAGAATTTTAAATGTGCTGAATGGCTACCTTCATCTCAGAATCAATTTGAACTAGAGATGAACTGAATGACTAGCTACAAATAAGATTCTGTGGGATTGTATGTGAATATGTAAATCATTGCTCAGGTATAAAAGGCAGACTTGTTAAAAATGTGCCCCATTTTGGTGGCAGACAAAGTGACCTCTTAAATGACTGAGTCTCCTCAATTAAGAGATTATTTGAAATGACTGGTGACCTCTAATTTTCCCAGAAAAAGAAAACTTGAGGTAATTTTTTAATCCTAATTTTTTTTTGCCCATTCAACTTGAAATTGTGAAATGGCTCAGTCATTTGAAGACGGACTATTGATTTATATACACTGAATTATTCTTCTTATAGGACATTTAGTGTCATCATTGTTGTTTGTCTATTAATCTGGAAGAGGACCATGAGATCAGGAAGGTGATGTCATGACTTGCAAATGAATTAGATTTAAGTGAGGGAGGACTGTGCCAAGGTACCAGACTCACTTTCTTCTCTGGAGTCATTTAATTCCAGTGGCAAGATATTGATCAGAATGACTGGAGATGGCCCCTAACGCAGTGGGAGACTGTGGCCTTTTTAAGCTAAGGTCTTTCCCAGATCTCAGTTTGACTGAGGCAATTCCCATTCAGTGAGTAAGGCTAGGCAAAAAATAAGGGCAAGGAATGGCCTCTTTTACCTAGTCAAAAAAAAAAATCAATATGGGAAGGGAAGACCATTGGGGTTTCTGACCAAAACAGAAACAATTTCAATTTACATTCACTCAGTCATTGTTGAGAACATTTAATACTTCCATATCCAATACATAATACATGGAACTTTATTATACAATATAGTGAGTATTAGCAAAATGATATCAATTTGCTGCTACAGTATAATGTTACAGATTTGTATCAGAATTCTTCAGCATGGAAAGCCAAAACAAAATAATTTTCTTTATGGAACTGAAAGTTCTTTGAATTTGTTTTTTGCAAAGTAATTTGACATTCTGAGTTCTGTAAGCAACAGACAGCAAAAACACAGAACTAGAAATTTTCTCTTATTCGCATGACCTCTCCAACTTTTCCAAAGCAGAAATTATTCTCCAAAGATAAAATAACTTCAGCTGTCTCTGCAGGCTAGGACACCTAGAATCCAAAATAAGGTTAAAAACAAAACAAAAACTCATGTAAACTGACCCTTAATGACCCTGAGCTCACTCAACATCCCTTCTTCAACTTCCATGCTACCAGTAGCAAGACTACGCTATCAAAGCCCAAAACCCAAAGGAGTGAATAAATGCGATAGATAAGGACAACACAGCACAGACTGACAGCAGAGCGATGAATAAGAAATATCTTTCAATAAGTAAAGAAGGAGAGATGGAGGAGAGGACAAAAGTCTGATGGATGTAATAGTGAAGCAGCAAACCTGAGACGTTAGGAACAGAACCCTACAAGTGAATTCTGTTTTATAATAATATGTGAGGGTAAATGTGAATGAATGAAGGGAGCAGGGGCCAGAGAAAAATGTGTGATATTCAAATCTAGGGTCACCCCTGTGGACTCAGAAAAATAAAAGTTTACAGGGGCGTGTGTGAGAAGGAGGAAAGAAGGAGTTAAAAATGTGGGAAAAGAAGGAAAACTTGATTTGGTGATGGGAGGGGGCTTCCAATGATGACTACTCCTATGGGTGAAGAGAGATGATCTGAGAAGAGACAAGGAGGACTTTCTCTGCATATAGCCTGGTGGAGTGGGACTTTAAAAGACTATTCATCCTATCTCATAAGTGAGGAATTGGAACTCCTGGGGATAACTGATAGCTGGAGGAGTAGAATAGCATGGAACCAGGGAGGAATCATTGAGGTAAATAGTGACAAACAATGCACCCAAGGTAAAGTAGACTTCAGTGATGGATTACATAATCAGAGACATGGTGGGAGTGGGACCCTACCATGGGAAACTGTCTTCTTTGATATCCAGAATAGATGGCATTGTTCTGGGAGTGAGACACAATGGAAAATGGGAATCCACAATGTGAGTTCTACAAGGCAGTTGCAAAAATTGCCTAAAAGGGAGAGCCTGGAATGTTCTGATCATATAAAGACTACAGAAAAATTAGCAAAAGCAAATAATTATAGGAATCATGGATGGGAAAATGAAGACACAGAGTAGAGAGAGTGAGCGAAAGAAAGACAGAAATGAAATTACAAAGGAGCAACAAATAAGAGGAAATCAAGAATGAGAGGAAGAAACCCAGTGATAACAGGCCCACTTTAAAAAAGATTAAGGTAAAATGACTGAAGGAATATAGTACTGTGTTTATAGCAGAAGGGAAAAAACATAACTTGGGGGAAAAACACTATTAGAGACAGATAGAGGAAAATGTAAAGCTAACTCTCACAACTTTAAATAGGAGTGGAATAAACAATGCAATTAAACAAAAAAAAAGAGTAACATATTGGATAAGAAAGCAAAACCTAACAATCTGTTGCTTACAAACACACACACACACACACACACACACACACACAAGTTTAGATATAATAAAACTAAGGAGATGGGAAAAAAAGTTGTGGTCATGCTGTCTGAGAAAACAAAACCAAACATTCATAAAATAAAAAAGGATAAAGAAGGGAACTATATTATGCTGAAAGGAACCATAAACAACAAATCAGTATCAGTAACAAACTTATTCCCTGCAAATGACTCCAAATTCATAAAGGAAACTTTATCTGAGACACAGGAAGTCACAGAAAACAACAAAATAGTGACAGAAAACTATGATATCCTTGTTTTGAATAAATAGAACAGAGTTTTTTAAGGGAAAATGTGAAAAAAGAATAACTTGGAGAAACAAGTTAAAAGACTTAACAGAGTTTTCTAAAGGGGACAAGAAAAGAAAATATACATTTCTCAGCACCACATGGAATTTTACAAAAATTGACCATGTACTCATGGATAGAAATATCACAAACAAAGTTAAAAAGACAGAAATAGTTAATTCATGCTTTCCAAATGATAATAAAATGAAAATAGTAATTGATTAATGGACCATGAGCAAAATACATAGAACCAATAGAGACTTAAAAATGAAAGCCTAAATAATGACTCAAAAGAAGAAATCATATAAACAATAACTATTTAAAAGAAAATCAGAATGATGAAACAACAAACCAAATTTTGGGGATGTAACTAAAGAATCTTCAGTGGGAAATCATATTCTTAAAACACACACTAAGAAAATATGAATGAACTACACATACATTTACAAATTAAAAAGCCAAAAAGTAAACAAATCTAAAAATAGGTGAAATCAAAGAGAGCATATTATACACAGTTATATACAAACAAAAGAAATAGAGGAATGGAAAAATATCCACACTATTTAGGAGACCAGATAGAACTTTTAAATAACCCAATTTCAGAAAAAAAAAAAATGTCTACATGAAAAAGAACTACCAAAGAAAATCTCATATTTCTAATAGATTCATGAAACAATTTTATTAAACTTTTAAAGAAGAGTTAGTACACATCCTTCAAAAATCATTCTCAAAAGCTGACTAAGAAAACATGCTACAGAATCCTTTTATGAGACAAATAGTGCCTCAAAGACTAAAGGTGGAAAGAAACCTATAGGTCAATCCATTAATGAAGAGTAGCTCAAAAGTTTTAAACAAAATCCAATCAATCAAAGAGAATATAACAATTTAACTAATAGATCATTAATTATGACCAACTGGAATTTAAATCATGAATGCAAGTTTTGATATTAGAAAAATAAACAAAATAATTAATTATTCAAAACACTATGATCTATACATGAAAAACCTTTTAACAAAGTACAACATATTTTCATGATAAAATCTCTAAAAAATTTAGGCGTAGAGGAACCTTTAAAAATAAATAAAAGTCAGCTATTGAAAACTAAAAGCAAGCATAATACATGATGGAAATACATGACACCTTTTTTGCTTTAAAAATGATTTTATTTTTAATTTATGGGATAAAACAAGTATTTTGATAAACTAGTAAAATAAAAAATATTGCATATCAACCCCAAAATCTATTATGCACAGTTTTTAATGCCATTTATATATATTGTATATGTGTATTATATATATGTATATGTATATATATAAAAGTTACAAATAATTTCTTTTTTTCTCTTTTTCCTCCTTTTTTGTCTTCCTTCCCTCCCCCAACCTAGAAGTGATTAACTAGAACCTTTTACAAGAATAAAGCAAAAATGGCCACTGCCACTAAGATTATCTGATGTAGTAATAGAAATGTTAGCAACAGCAATAAGTCATGAGAAAACAATTAAAGTTATAAAGATAGGTAAAAGGAAATAAAACTATTCCCAGTTGCATGATGGGTTACTTGGAAAATTCTGGGGAACTAATAAAGGCACACTAATTGAGATAATAGATTTAGAAAAATTGCAGAGTAGAAATAAATCCACAAAAATTAGCAGAATTTCTATAAAATAATAATAAAATATAAGAAGCAACAATAGAAGGGAAAATATCATTTCAAATGAATAAAAAATGCATGAAATATCTGTGTCAACCTATCAAAAGACACAAAGACTTCATAAATTCCATTACAGTGTGCCTTAAAGAAGTAGTCATGTCAATTTAATAAAAATTACAATACTACCAAAATCAATTTATATTTTAATGCTTAATCAGTCAAATTCCCATAGAGATAATTTATAAAAACTGATAAAATAATAGCAGAATTCATTTGCAAAAGCAAATTATCTAAAATATGAAATGAAATGACAAAAAATAGTAATGAGGAAAGAATAGCACTTTTAGAACTGAGTATAGTACCTGGCACATAATTCATGCTTAATAAATGTTTATTAATTGATTCAGTGATTGATTGATTACAGACCTCAGACTATAGTATAGAAGAGTAGTCATCAAAGACATCTGACATTGGGTTAAAAAAGAAATGGATTAATGGAACAGAATAGAAAAGGGAAAATTAGAAGCAATATGACTCAATAAAACAATGATTCACAAAGTGTAAACATAAATTACTTCAGAAAAACACTCTTATTAATAAAAAAAAAGATGGTAAAACTGGAAAGAAGTCTGACAGAAATTAGGTTTAATTTTGCCATACTCTATAATATATTTTAAATGAATTTATGACTTTAGTATTAAAAATCACACTATAAAAAGCAGAAGAGAAATAGATTATATACTTCTCACAGCTATATATGGATGAATTTTAACCATACAAATGATAAAGGCATTTAAAATGATAAAACACATAACTGTCATAACTTGAAACTTAAAAGATTCTGCATACACACACACGCACACATACACACACACGCACACATACACACACACACACACACACACAAAAGAAATGCACCTAAGACAGGAAGAAAAGTCATTAAGTGGGGTGGGGAGTTTTGGATCAAATTCCTCTGCTAAGGCTTTGTTATCAATATATAGGTATAGATCTATACCACTTTCCAATAAATGAGTCAAAGTTCATGAAGAAATACTTCTAAGTAGGGTTGCAAACCCTATAGTGTATTAGCAACCACACTAGCACACAGGGTGGGCTTCTAGCACAAGTTCTTTGATCCACTTTTCTAAAGGAAAGACATTTTCAAAGGGGTCAACAATCTTACTTTAATGAAACAATGCAGACAGATAAGTAGAAAGAAGTGAGTATCCAAGAAAACATTCAATAAACAGGGCTGCAAGTGTGTAAACAGAATAATAGGTACGTAATCACCAGATCAGAGAGCACCAATATCTGAGTTTGGGGTTCTTAAAGGGGACTGAAGAGTTTGGAATACGACATTCCAGAGGTCAAAGGAGGTAGAATTGAAACCAAGAATCACCTACCCAGCAAAACTGAGCATAATAATTCAGGGGGGGAAATGGAATTTCAATGAAATAAAGGACTTCCAAGCATTCTTGTTGAAAAGATCAGAGCTGAATAGAAAACTTGACTTTCAAATACAAGAATCAAGAGAAGCATGAAAAGGTAAACAGGAAAGAGAAGTCATAAGGAACTCATTAAAGCTGAACTGTTTACATTCCTACATGGAAAGATGATATTTGTAACTCATGAGACCTTTTTTAGTATTCAGGTAGTTAGATGTAATATATACATATATATGTGTGTGTAGGTAGATATATGTATGTGGGTATCTGTGTGTATATGTATATGTTTGTGTGTGTGTATACACACACACACACACATACATAGACAGAGGGCACAAGGTGAGCTATATGAAGGGAGAATACTTAATACATAAAAGGTACTGTTGAGTGAAATGCACTAGGAGTGAAAGAAAGGGACAGGTAGAATGTAGCAAATCATCTCACATAAAAGAGGGAAGAAAAAACTTTTACAAGGGAGGGAAAGAGGGGTGAAATGAAAGGGAACAAGTGAGTCCTACTCTCATGGGATTTGGCTTAAGAAGGGAATAGCACACTCATTTGGGTATGGAAATCTATTTTATCCTGCAGGAAGGCATGGGGGAAGGGGATAAGAGAGGGAAGATAATAAAAGGGACAGCAAATTGGGGGAAAAGGATAATAAGAAGCAAACACTATGGTGGGGGGACAGATCAAGGGAGCTAATGGAATAAATGGATGGCAGGACAGGATAGAAGGAAATGCAACATAACATATGCCTTTACAACATACCTCTTTTGCATGGCTACACACATATGACCTATATTGATTTGCTTGCTTTCTCAATGAGGGTGGGTGGGGAGGGAGGAAGGGAGAAAATAAGAAACTCAAAGCTTTAAAAATGATTGTTAAAAATTGTTTTTGCGTGCAACTGGGAAATAAGATGTACAGGCAATGGGGTATAGAAATCTATTTTGCCCTACAGGAAAACAGAAGGGAGGAGATTGAAGAAAGCAGGGTGATAGAAGGGAGGACAGATTGGGGTAAGGGGTGAATAGGGTGCACACTGTCCTGGAGTGGAGGGTGGGAGAGGTAGGGAGAAAATCTGGAACTCAAACTCTTATGGAGGTGAATGTTGAAAACTGAAAAATAAATAAACTATATATTCAAAAAAAGAAGAAAAAAATGATGGGGGTAAGAAAAGAAGTTCTGTACTTTTATATATGACCATAATGGGTGAATAAAAAATTTATTCCTGTCCTTCAAAAGTTCATAATCTAGTAAGCAGATAAAACAGCAACATGAATAAATATAATATAAAATTTTGTTACTATGAATATATTACTAGTTACCACATTGCTATATTACTGTAGTTATAGTGTTATAATTAGCTTACATATTAAAAAATGGGCCATTATAATGAAATAGGAGATTATGTTACCAAAGGGGTAGAAGAAATCTAAGGAAGGAGGGATTTTTCTGGCTGGGATCATCACTTTATGGAGGTGGTGGTATATCAACTAAATTTTGACGTATGGACTCAATTCCAAAAGTTTTTTTTTTACTTTTATTTATTTTCAGTGTTCTATAATAACTACAATGTAACTTAGATTATTATTTTCCCTTCCCTTCCCCCTACCTGCCCCTCCATTCCCGAGACAGTACACAATTTTTTATAGATTCTACACATACATTCCTATTAAATACATTTTCACTATAGTCATGCTGTGTTGAAGAATTAAAATGAGTGGGAGAAATCATCTAACAAACCAAAACACAATACAAATACACACACACACACACACACACACACAAATAATCTGTTATTGAATTCCATAGTTTTTTCTCTGGATGTGGAAGGCATTTTGCCTTAGAAGACCATCGGGAATTTTTTTTCAAGTCCTTGCATTGAAATGAAGTTCTAAGTCTACCAGAAAAACCTCTCGCACAGTGTGGTTGTTGCTGTGCACAGAGTTCTTCTGGTTCTGCTCCTTTTGCTAAGCATCAGATCATATAAGTCTTACCAGGCCTCTCTGAAGTTTTCTTGTTCATCATTTCTTATAGCACAATAGTATTCCATTACATTCATATACCATAATTTATTCAGCCATTCCCCAATTGATGGGCATCCCCTTGATTTCCAGTTTTTGGCCACCATAAAGAGGGCTGCTATAAATATTTTTGTACATGTGGGACCCTTTCCCATTTTTATGATCTCTTGGGGATACAGTCCTAGAAGTGCTATTTCTGGGTCAAAGGGCATGCATATTTTTGTAGCCCTTTGGACATAGCTCCAAATTGCTCTCCGGAATGGTTGGATCAGCTCACAGCTCCACCAACAGTGTATTAGTGTTCCAACTCTCCCACATCCTCTCCAACATTTATCATCTTCCTGTTCTGTCATGTTTGCCAATCTGATAGGTGTGATGTGGTACCTCAGAGCTGTTTTGATTTGCATCTCTCTAATCAAAAGTGGTTTAGAGCATTTTTTCATACGGCTATAGATATCTTTAATTTCTTCCTCTGAAAATTGCCTGTTCATATCCTTTGACCATTTATCAACTGGGGAATTCAATTCCAAAAGTTAAAGATAGATTATGACATGAAAAAAATGGATAGTGGGACAGGTTTGGAGAATTATAATTAATCTATTATGGCAATAACATAGTCCATAGAAACAAATAATGAGAGATAAAACAGGAATACTTTAGAGCAAAATTGCAGTCAACCTTTTGTATCAGGCTAAGTAGTTTATTTAGAACACAACAGATAGCCATTAAAATCTTTTATTGGGAGAGTAATATGATAAGATCTGTACCTTAGTCTATGTGAAAGTGAGTACTATCATCATGGAATTAGTTCAATTTTAAACATATTAAATTCAAAATGTTTGCAGGACATCCAGGAAGAGATGATCAGAAAGCAACTGTGAGACCGTTAGAGAGAGATTGCAGTTGAACACAAAAATTGGTAGATCAGCTTCACAGAAATGATCATTGAAACATGGAACATAATGAGCTCATGGAAAGAGAACATAGATAGAGAAGAGAGGAAACCTCTGAATAGAGCCTTACTGGGTGCATACAGTAGGGAAGTGATACAAGTAGGATTATCCAGCAATGGAGAATGAGGAGACAGGTTGGGGAATCAGGAGAAAGCACCATCAAAAAAAAAAAGTAACAGGAGGAGAAGGTTTCCGGAAAGAAGGGGTAGTCAATATTGTTAAGTACTATAGAATTCAAAAAGGATGATAACTGAGATAAAGATTTAGCAAGAGATTTAAGAGATAATTATTATCCTTGTGGAGAGCAGTTTCAGTTGAGTGTTGGATTTGAAAGCCAAATTTTACACACTTGGGAAGAGATAGGGTAAGAAGAAGAATGAAAACTAGATATAGAAGAAGCAATGGTAAGACATGGCTTTCCCTAGGAGTTTGTATAAAGCAAGGAGAAAGATAAAGGATGATATATTGCTTAAGGTCATGAGAAGAGGGATTTTTTTGTCCTTTTTCTTTATGGATGAGGGAAACAAAGGCATGCTATAGGAAAAGAGCCAGATAGTAATGACACAACTTTCAAACATTAGCACTGTAAATAACAAAAGCACAAAGGAGAAATAGATATGTTATCTGTTAGAAGACTGGAGAATATTTCCCTTGATTAAAAGGATGAAAATAAGAAATATCATGTAGGAAACACATGGTTGGAAAAGGAGGTGAATATTCAGATCGAGAGGCTGATTGAAGATAACTTAAATCATATACTTATATCTACAAAATATTTTTAAATCTATAGGAATATTTCTAACATGTTGGTAAGATTATCTGGCTGAGGGTCTATGGGAGAATATGAACATTAAAAAATTACAAGATAAGAAGACATGGATAGATTTCACCAATGAAGTGAATATTTACATCAGTGAGGAGATGAATTCACTGGAGTACTAATATATATTAAATATATTCACATATATTTATGTGTGTTTATGTACATATACATATGTGTATATATAAATGTATAAAAGATCACTGGTTAAGGAAAAGAGTTATATAGAGAGGTCAGTTCCCTGGTTAAGGGATTCAAGGGAATCAGAAGCCAGTTGGGACTTGGAGTAACAGTTTAAAGTTTCAGAGTCAAATGACACAGAAGAATTGAGAGCTAGGGAAATAATTAGAGACTAGGACAAAGGCAAATATGAATATTTCATCCATCATAGGAGTCAGGAAAGGAACAGGAGAGCAGTTTGCAATGAAATCATGGATATCTAGTGTCAATGCAGGAAAAACTAAATAAATAAAAATAAAATAAATTAAAAAATGGGAACAGCACAGATATCAGAAGTCAGAAAAAGGCAGGAAATGAGCAGAAAATGATGCTGCAAGAGGAGGTCACTTATTGGGATAGTCCAAAGTTCAGGCAGACAGTCAAGAATGGGGAATCTGCTAGGGGATAAAGAAATAAGATAATATTTATCAGCATACGAGCACCCATGAGCTGATTTCTTATTCTAAGTTTTAGGCTTTTATATGATTCTTAAGTGTAGATGGTCTGACCCTGAAAGTAGAGACCGGTGGTCGGAAACACCTAGTTGAAGAGGGATATGGATGGAAATAGGTATGATAGCTGATAGGTATACCTTCTCACCACATCAGCTACATATCAAGTATAAACACATTTTAGGAATGGGAAAGTAGAATGAACTAATTCAGTTCAACACACATATATTAAGTATGGTCTATATATAAAGTGCTGTGGAAGCAAAGGGGAAAGAAAGAAACAAACCCTGTCCTCACGGAACTTATTTTATTGAGGAATTTATCTTTTACCAGTAACATGTAAGGGGAGACAGCACTGAGTACTTGGGAAGTCAGAATGTAATGGTGGAAAGTGAATGGGATTCAGTCAAAAGACCCATGTTCAAATCCTGTTCCAAAACCTTATTACCTGTGTGTCAATCATTCAATCTCTCTATATCAGTTTCCTCAGCTATACAGTGAGGAGGCTGAACCAGACGATCTCTAAGGTCCTTTCAAGCTCTGACTCTGAGATCTTACAACAAGGGGAATAAAAGAGTTTCATGGAAAAGGAGCTACCTTACTCACTTTCTTACATGAAAAATGTTCCCCATTACAACCCCAAGGAGTTATCTAGCCTCCACTTCCTCCTGAGGTAACTGATCCCACTTTTGAATAGCTCTATATCATCCAGAAGTACTTCCTAATTTTTATACACATAAATTTACATAGCTGATGGATAGACAGACAGCTAGATAGATATATAGATACACAGATACACAGACAGACAGATGATAGCCTTTCTTTCTGTAATTGACTTAATTGGGATATATAACAGTACTAATGACTTGCATACCATAGTTCAGTACTCAGTACTTCACTACTCCCTGCTAGACTTAGCTACCTGCAAAGTCTCCATTTCCTGGCCCTCTAATGCTCTCCTGTCTTTGCACTGAGAGAAAGTATAAGAAGGTAACTTTCAAATATACAATTAGAATGAGATTTCTTATTTAATTCTTAACCATTCTTGAATGAACTCATTATCTTTTCCCCTGCTCCAAACCTCCTTATCAGTCTTGGGAAGAATACCATCTTCCCAGTCCAAGTTCACAACAAATCATTTGAGTGATACAATGTGTAGCAACCCTAGGTCAAAAAGCATGGGCATTTAAGTCATTCTTCACACATAATTCCAGGATATTTGTCAAGATGGTTGTTCTAATTTATATTTCCATCAAGTATATGTTAGTATACCTTTCTACTTACCACACTAACAATATAGAACATTCTATTTTTTAATCATTTTTCCCAATTTTACAGATGTAGCTGAAAACTTGAAATCATTTTAACTTTGCATTTCTGTTATTATTAGTAATTTATAGAATTTCATGTGATTATTGATCACCTAAATTTGTTCTTTTCATATGTGATCTATTACATGACTCTTGGAGGTAAAAAAAATATATATGTATAAATATGTATTTTTATATATTGAAAATGTTGATTCTCTCTATATATAAATATATATTTACATGTACATATATGTGTAAATATATACACATATCTTTTCTAATCTTTAAGGGTTCTGAAATATCCTTATCCCCTCTACAACTTATAATAAAGAATCAGATTCTCTAGAGCAATATCCCAAGAATTCCATCTTCTCCATTCTGAACTGACCATTTTCCAGTTTGGTTAGCAACTGATACTAGTACAGATGCTAAAGGATAACCTGGGACAATTCAAGGAAATTCTGGGAATTAAGAATAAAAACAATCCCCTAAAAGTATAATCTACTATCTGTGTCATGGATGGGGCTAAGGAGGCAATTGCAAAATAGGGGGAGGAGTATACCAATGAAGTGATTAACACTGGGAGTTCCCTGAGTTCATTAAAACAACTATGAAACCCAGACATGAATCTTGAAATACTAGGAAACTGAGTTCTAGCAATAGTGTAGGTTGGGAGTCTAGCACCCCAACCAATGAGATGCACCTGCTCCTAAAAGTCAAAGAAATAGATGGAATATGATGAGGTTTCTGGCTGATCCTATTCAAAAACATGATGATCAGATTGACATAGAGGAGAATAGAACAAATGATGATCCTTCATGTTCTAGTATCTCTCTCTCTCTCTCTCTCTCTCTCTCTCTCTCTCTCTCTCTCTCTCTCTCTCTCTCTCTCACACACACACACACACACACACACACACACACACACACACACACACACACACACTAGAACAAATAAGAAATACCAGTACTGTCATCTAATAGAAAGACACCAGCACAGGTATTGAAAAAAAATGAGTGCACATGAACTGAAGACATGAATAACACCATTGTATATAAATCTGGCAGCACATCTTACCAGAAAAAGGGAAGTGTTTCATACTATTTTTTGTCAATGGAACCCACAGATGAAAGTCACACAGTAAGGTATTGCAGACCAGTGAAAGGAAATTATGGACAAGAATTTCATACCCAAGGCTAGGCTAGGCTCAACTGAATAAGAGACAGTCATTGAGTTCTAAAGTCTAAGAATGGAAAGCTTAAGGAATGTAAGTTAAATGAAAATCTTTTTTTTTAATACAGACTCTTCCAAAAGTTATAAAATAAAACAGACAACAGACAATACTAAAATTCCAATGTACTTAGAAAAGGAGATGAGCATACTAAGACTGGAATTTCAAAAAAAAATTTTTTTTGAGTTTGACAACATGAATTCAACCAGAAGACCACCAAATGAAAGCAGAATAATCCAACAAAGCTTGTAACTAGTATAGCTATCATAAATTAATGCATCATCCCACAAGATTTAAGAAAGGATTACAAAATCAGGATTTGTATAAAGTAGTATATGCTATAGCAATTGTTATGATAAGAACCAAAGGAGAAGAGATGAAAATATTAAGGAATACTTCCTAAGGTAGGTAACAAATATCATCATGGGAGAAGCAACCTGAGAGAAGTATTGACAAAATATGAAAAGGCAGAAGAAGATATTATAGAAATGTATAGCTGTTAAGTTCAATAGAAAACTTGAAAAACACATTATCCTTATTAAAGTCAACAAAAATGAAACATGTCTAACCGAACCCAGAAAATAAAATATAGTAGAAATTCAAGAGTTCATTAAGCATCCAGTAAAAATAAAAATGAAAATGTAAAAGAAATCAAATGAATTAAACCAACACAAAGGAAAAATAAATGTCAACATCAATGAAAATTTTTATTAAGAAGCAAAGAAATTAAAAATGAAGGAACTCTTAAAGAAAAAGGACATGGAAGATCTCTAAAGCCCAACATAATAAAATGCAAATCAGATAATTTAGATAGAAAGACAGAGAGATGAATGATAGATTGATAGACAGACATATAGACAAACAGGCAGGCAGATAGACAGGTGAGAGAGAGAGCCCTCATTAAGCATTTACTATACTCTAGGCACTGTACTAAGTACTGGAGATACAAAGATAAGCAAGCAAGAAAGTCCCTCCCCTCAAAGAACTTAAATTCTAATTAGGGAGACAGTACATGAAAGAGTCATAGAAAGGCAGTCTATTGTAAAGAGAATGTAGGAATAATGCAGAGGCCTGTTTCCCAGTAATATAAGGCAAAAAATTCCTCTGTCAGAACAGGGAGAAGCCAGGGTTGGAGCTCAAGATCTTGATGAAGTAGAGTTAATTATAGATTGGAGCAAGTCAAAGTAAAGACCAAGTGCTGATAAGATATGACAAAGATTTACCTAATAGAGCCTGGAATAGATAAGGGTGGAATCTAACTTACTAGTGGAATGGAAATCATTGGAGAATAGGGCAATATAAAGGAGACTGCAGGAATTTCAAAGTAGAAACAAAAAAATTGAACAAAATATTGTAAATGGTAGAATTGTTATATTAAGAAAAGTGGCTAAAAACTTTGTTCTTGTTCAGTCATGTTAACTGTGTCCAACTCTTTGTCACCCCATCTGGGATTTTCTTGGCAAGAATACTGGAGTAATTTGGCATTTCCTTCTCCAAGTCATTTTACAGATAAATAAAGTTAAGTGACTTGCCCAGAGTGACACAGCTAGTAAATGACTGACATCACATTTTGACTCGTCTTCCTGACTCAAGGCCCAGCATTCTATTCTCTGTGCCACCTAACTGCCCAACTAAAACCTTAAGTTCCCTGAAAAATTTTAAAGTGGTAGGGTTGGGTGAGATCCATAATTGATGGTTCAATTGTTTCATGTGGGTGGATGAATTATGAGTGTCAAAGGGCTTTGACACATGCTAAAGACAATCTAACAGAGTGTAGAGTACATTCAGGGAAGACTAATACCTTTGGTGTGATGGCTACCAAGTCCTTTCAGGGCTGCTTTCCAGCACTGATGTCCACCTGTTCCACCTAACTCTCACCTGTGGTTTCAAGAAGCTATGACATGTGCAGTGGTCACACCCCAGTTAAACTGTTTTAGCAGATGGGCTAAACCGGATTGAGGGTAACCAAGGGGTCTCAAACCCATTGGTGAGTTAAGGAGGTATCTACCCCAAGCATGTGAAGATTTCCCCTGGTGGAATAGGCAGATGAGACCAATTTGTTCCAACAGTCATGAAGGGAGCTGAAACATGTGATGTGGAGTGCTTAGAGCTTAGTTAGACATAGAAGACATCAAGGTCATCCATTGCACCTTAAGCCATCACCAGTAATCTTGATTCTCTCCTACCACTGGACTGTGATGACTCTGGAGGCAAGAGTGAGGCTAATGATTTTGTGAAACTCTGCCTCACTAAACTCAGTTTTTGCATGAATCAAAATATATAACCCATACCATTTTACCATTTACCTATCTCAAAGTCCTGTGGTGACAGGCAAGTGATGAAGCAGCAGGTGTAGTTACACTGAGAGCTGCAGTAAAATCTTGCACACAGGCTGCCCAGGCCATATGGTTGTTTTCTCACCATGGGATTGCACAGTCCCCTGGGTATCTGAGAAGTCATTTAAGGATCATAGTGCTCACCTCCCGGTGGGAGGAATGTGCCCTAAAAGTTATCTGCTTACCCAACCCTAGCCTGATTACCACAGCAAGTGGGAGATCCCATTCAGTGGTTAAAACAAAAAAAAATGTACAAAAACATCTTCAAAGATAATTCCACTCATCATAGACAGATGGAATGTGTACACACCAATAGATACCACAAAATCCAATAGACCTGAAAGATGAACACCTCTTATTGCAAGAGAACTCAGCAGATATCACATCCAAATAGCAGCCCTGGATGAAACAAGGCTGGTAAATGAAGGCCAGTTTACTGAAGTTGGAGCTGGATACACATTTTTCTGGAGTGGCTGCAATAAAGGGGAGTGCCATGAAACTGGTGTAGGTTTTGCAATCAAAACTAATCTAGTCAACAAGCTAATATGCCTACCAAAAGGAGTGGACAGGTTTATGACAATGTAATGCCACTTGCAGGAAAATATCACGTCAACTCTGTGAGTGCCTATGCTCCTACTGTGATGAATCCTGATGAGGTTAAAAAAAAGTTTTATGATTTATGATTTGTCCAGGTTTCTGGACTCTAAATCCAGAGCTCTTGTTCTAGACCATACTGCCAGACATAGAATGAAAAAGGGTAATGTTCTGAGTGTGTATTTGCGTGTGTATATTTTAGTAGTGTTGGTAAATTTTTCTAATCCTATCATGCTCTCTGTCCTGATTCCCTAAATAATCAATATCTTACACATATTTAAAAAAGGAAAGTTTTATGAAGATCTGGAGAATCTTATCATAAATGTGCCAAAAGAGGACAAACATAATTCTGGGTGACTTTAATGCCAGAGTAGGCTCAGACTAATAGACTTGGCAGGAATTCCTATGGAGGAATGGAGTTGGAAACTGCGACAGCAGTGGTCACTTACTCTTGAAGACTTGTTCATCTCATGACCTTTTAATCACCAACACTGTCTTCCATTTACCTATGTAGAATAAAACTTCACGGATGCACCCTTGCAGAAACATTGGCATGTAACAGACAATGTGATTGTAAGGAGAAGAGACAGACAAGATGTGAGAGTGACAAAGGCAATGCATTGCACAGAGTGCTGAACTGATCATAGACCTATCCTTTCCAAGCTAAATATTCATATTCATCAAAAGCACTGCTCCCAAGGAAAAATGACTACCAGAAGAATAAATGTAAACAAATTATAGCTCTTCTGTGAGCATGAACAGTTTGTTGGTAACTTGGAAGGAAAGTTGAGTCAACACACAGCTGGCAACAGTGGAGCAGAAAAGGATTAGGTGGCTTTCATAGATTTAGTGTACAGCACTGCATTTGCTCATCTGGATCAGAACACTCACAAACACCAAGACTGGTTTGTTGAAAATGATGGAGAAATTCAGAAGTTGATAAATGAAGAACAAGAACTCCACAGGGTTTACCAGCAAAATAGTTCATCCATCTCTAAGAAGGCAGCATTTAATTCTATCAAAAGTAAAGTACAAGTAAAGCTTAAAAAGATGCAGGATTCTTGGCTCAGTAAGAAGGCAGACGAAATTCAGTTTTATGCTGACAGTAACAATACAAAGCACTTTTATGATGCCCTGAAGGCTAGTTATGGGCCAAAGACCTATGGTGCATTTTAACTACTCAGAGCTAATGGAACTACCTTGATTAATTCTAGAGACATGGGCTGAATACTTTCATAGTGTTCTCAGCAGACCATCGTCAATCAGTGCTGATTGATCAATCTGTCAATTGACGGTTTACCTCAGGTGGAAGTCAATAGTTCCCTAGCTGAAATTACAATTGGAGAAGAGGTTTTGAATGCCATTAGGTTCCTTCCATGTGGCAAAGCACCTGGTACTGATTCTATTCCAGCTGAGATGTACAAGGTAGGGGGTATGTTTCTCATATAAAAGCTGGCTTAAATTTTCCAGGTCATATGGCAAGAGGAGGTTATCCTCCAGGAGTTCAAGGATGCCTCTATTGTCCATCTCTATAAGGGTAAGGGAAATAGATTGTCCTGTGACAATCTTAGGGGAGGGTTTCTCTTAGTCATTGCTGGCAAGATTCTTGCCAGAGACCTCCTTAATAGGTTGATCCTTCACCTGGAAGATCATCATCTACCTGAGAGCCAGCGTGGCTTCAGAAAGGGCCAAGGAATGGCCGATATGGTTTTTGCAGCCCAACAACTCCAGAAGAAATGCCAGGAGCAGACTAGAGGTCTGTACATAAAGTTTACAGTCCTGGACAATCCTAGTGGGTAATAAAATGCAACATATCTGGCCTTCAGTCAATTAGGGTTACCAGTTTGCCTGATTGCATCTTTCTAAACAGAAAATATCCCATATTCACTACCAAAAGATAATACCAAAGATCCCTCCAAATATAGACAAATTACAATTTATGTATATATAACTATATATTATATATAATATAGATGAATATATGCATATTTATCTACATAAGGTGCAATTTGTGTACTTTATATACAACAGTAACATCTTGAATCACAAAAAATCTATAAACACATATATGAGAATAATAAATTATCTAAGGATCAAAAAGGGTATGCCAAAGCCTCAGGGATATAAAGAACAATATTTTGATTATTGCACAAGCCTTCTGGTTCCATTAACCTATCTCACTGATTTTATGGGATTTCATAAAGGCTTTAACTCACTTCCTCACTCACAGGTTATTCTTATACTATCAACATAAACAATAGTCCCAAGTACAGTGAGAATATCAGAGTATTTGGTATCCACATTCAAAATTGTTCCGTCTTTAGAAGATGTCATCAATAAGTCAAGTACAATTGATGTAAAATATGGCATTTTTTTCTGGGAGAAAGTCTGAGGCCTTTAAGGATCTGCCTAGCCTTAAATCCATTATTATCACTCCTAAATATAATTAAATGTATTTGGGGTCAGGTGGTTTTTTGTTTTATCTCTAATAAATTAAAAAAAGAGTAAAACAAAAATACCTTGTTAATCATTTAACATGCATAAATGGATGATATCAAGCTATTTGGCTCCACTGAAAAAATGCATTAAATAGCTCTTTCATCTTACAGATTCTGCCTCCAATGGTGTCAAAATGTCGTTTGAGCTTGATCAGTATATTATTCTAAAAATGCACAAATATACCTGGGAAGTATAGAGACTGAAGACATTGAGCAAGAATCCAGAAGTCACACTAAGCCAATGCTTGAAAGTGATACATACAAATACCTTGGTCTCATCCAGGTAAAATACATTGAGCATAAAGACGTCAAGATGACTGTGGCTGAATTTGTAAGGAAACTTATAGCGTGCTGAAAGCAAAGCTCAGTGGGATGAAGACATTTAGAGCAATTCATATCTTTGCAATGCTGGCTTTAATGTGCATTTTCAAACTGCAAAATGGACTACAAAAATTTGGAAAGTTATCCTAAGGAAAATCCATATAATATTAATGAAACACAGGATCCATCACTGTAAGGTAACCATAGAATGATTGGAGGAGTGCTGTTAGAAATTTTCAGAACACAGAAAAACTGCATCGAAGGTCGATAAATAGTTGTATCAGTGTGAAAGAACTCAGGGGGTCTTCTTTCCACTGAGTAAAGTGACCTTATGATGATAATAATAGTTAACATTTCTATGATGCCTGCTATGTGCCAGGCACTACACTAAGTGCTTAGAATTATTATATAATTTAATCCTCACAACAACCCTGAGTTGTAGATACTATTATTAATGCCATTTTACAGATGAGGAAACTGAACCAAAAGATGAAGAAGCAGCTTATCCTGGGTTTCGCAGCTTATCCTGGGTTTCACAGCTAATAAGCACCTGAAGTTTGAACTCATCTTCCTGACTTCAGACCCAATATTCTGTCTAGCTGCCCCGAGAAGGCAGTGATAGCTGCTGACAGGTGTAAGGAACTCTTTCTCCTTCCAGAGTCATTTATGGTTCACTTCAGAAATGAAGCTTTTTGGAGCATGTGAAGATATTCCCTCTACAGTGTGACCTTTGTTGCTGAAGGAAGATCAGACTGGCAGTGCAGCTACAGTTAATTTATTTTCCACTAACCACCAAACCTATGACCTATTACATACTTGCTGTGTAAACTGGCACCAAAGCTATGGGTGAATAAGATGAAATCTTTGCCACTTTTTGAGATGTGGGATAAAATAATTCTTTGGGGAACTAATCCTATGGTGTTGATGATGAGGTAAGGGGTAAAAAGCTAGTATAGTAAGTAAACTATGTAGGTGAGAGGGAGGGACGAAGACCTTGAACTGGGATGAACTGGGAAAGGGATAATGTTGATGGTGACAATGAGATTGATATTTCAGAAACATGTTAAATAATTGCGTAAAATAAATTTGGAATAAAAGAAGATTGAGCTTGTGGTACTGATGGGGAATATAAACCTTCTAGGAGAGAGAACCAGGAAAATTAAAGAGTAACTACTTAGGAAATCTAAAAAATTCTCTATTCAACCAGGTTTGGGTTCATCACTTCTATCAAATGTGATTAAGAAACTTGGGTGGTGATGGGAAGACGCACAGAGGAAGGAATGATGTTAAAATAAATTAGTCATATGGTAAAAATATTTCCCTATTAAAGTAAGTTCATCTTTAAAATGAATAATAATTTCCTTATTCACATATCTCAGTGAATATCTAGCAGGAAGAGAAATATTGAAACTGTGACTAGAAGACAAAGAAGAAATACAAATTGAAAGATTTAGGCTACCCTGGCTATAGAAGCATCAGCTGCTCCTTATTTTTAAAGACCTGATTCTTTTCTCAGCCTCCTATTCTCTTATTCGATCAAAATGTTTATCTTGTTCACCTTTCCTGCCTTTCAATCTCAAGCATGATGCTGACATGAAATACAGTTTCAATTTGGCCTCTTCTTTCTTTTCCTTTACTGCTAACGCATTATGGCTAATAGATATTTGGAATTTGCCACTTTCCTCTGCCTGCTGCCCCAATTCAAGTTGATTCGTTAATGTCCTATATTATAATCAGAGCTACTTGAATCACAGAATCTCAGAATTGGAAGATATCTCAGAGAACCACATAGTTTACTTTGTGTCTGACCAAGTATTTCTGGGAAGTAGACCTCTAGTCACTTCTTAATAAGTTCCAGTGAATGAGAATACATCACCTTTGAGAGAAGTATATTCCACTTTGAAAAAAATCTAGTCCAAGAAGTTCTTCATTTCAAGCTTAAATCAGTCTCTGAAATTTCCACCTACTGCTCCAAGTTCTAATTGTGGATATCAAGAACAGACAAATCTTTTTCCTCCACATGTCATTTCAAGAATTTAAGACACTTCCACCAACACTACTTTCTTTCTCTTGTTGTAGCTAACTACCTCCAGTTTCTTCAATGGATTTTTCTATGGCATAGTTTCCTCCTGACATCCTAACTGGCGCCTTCTGGATGCTCTCCGGTCTGTCAATTCTTTTCCTTAATTGTGGCACTCAGAACAGAATTACAATATTGAAGATATGGTCAAATGTGGACAATGTAAAGAGGGGTTATGATCTCCTAATTCATAGAAGCTATAACTTTTAATTCAATCTTGGTAGCATTTTCTCTTATAACTGCTATGGCACACAACTTACACATACAGAATGTGGAATTTGCTAACCTTACCTCTATTGGTAAGATCTTTCTATGCTTTTGAAGTTCTTTTTTTCAGAACAAAACTTTACCTTTATTTCTATTAAATTTTATCTTGTTAGATTAGTCCATCATTCGATCATGTTAAGACATTTTTGGATCCTAATTCTGTCACCCAATATGTTACATATTCCCCTCATAATCAAGTCAGTGATAAAATTGATGGATAATACAAGACCATGGTGGATCCCTGGGATACTTCACTAGGGATGTCCCTCAAAGTTGACACTGATGCATTAATAACTACTTTTTCTTGTCCAGTGATAGCTGAAAGGTTATGATGCTCACCTTTTACATTTTAATCTTATCAGAAAAAAATTAGGTTATTTAATTTTTGAAAAGTAATTATCCATAGATATGTCACCTTTAATTTCATTCTGCAAATTAATGGTAATTCTTGAAGTCTGGGACTTTTTTGTGAGTACATAATTTCGTTATTGCAGTTTATAGATTCTGGGTTATTTTCCCTTAAAATATGCTAGTGATAGGGCCAGTGGAACCCAAAGAATTTCTTTGAGTTTCTAGTTCATTATTCATATCTTCTAGTTGACTAGGAGGTCCATGTTACATTCCTACTAAAGTATCATATCTATTTTTCTTACATGTTTATGCCCTTAGATACATGGATTTCAATAACTACATATAGAAAAAGAATGAGTAGTACATCGGAGGGCTAGACTTTATTTTAAGAGAAACTGGATTCAGAGTACACTGCTGACACTAATTGGATGCATGAGCAAAATGAACATGAGCAAATATGCTAACTTCTCTGAGACCCAGGCAATTCTCTTCAACATCTATTAAATTCTAAGTGAGTTGCAACCTGCTTTGGATGGGGAATGTTTGACGTCTTATCCATTTTAAATTCCCTGTCAGGAAGAATGGTTGCCAAATTCATAAGGATATGGAAAAAACGTGACTAACGGAATTGAAGCCCAGGATAAGAGAGAAAAGGCAAACATAAATACCAAGGACATACCTTACCTGCCCTCTCTCTCTACCACCTTAATGGAGTCTAAATGATGAACAAAAATAGCCTCCTTCTCCATCCTCTTAAAGCAACTATAATAGAGAAGATAACCATGATTCAAATAAAAAGGTGTGAACATGATCCCTGATAGAAAATGTGACATTTGATGCACACTTGTGTGTGACCTCCAAATCAAAATCATAGATACAAAATATCTCTCTCTCCTTTCTGAAGTAGTACCATTGAAAACAGTCAGATTTGGACACAGAACAGTTCTATGCGGTACTCATACCTACCCTTTATTCCCCTTTTCTCTTCTCTGCAGATCTCAGCTAAGACATACTGAATCCTTCCCTATTGAAACTGTTGCCTTGTTTCTTAGAGTTTTTATCTTCTGCCTATTGAGATTTCATCAAATTATAGAATGAATTTGATGGAATATAGACTGCACCCTAAAATTGAGTGCATGAAGGAATACGAATTATTAAGCACCTACTAGGTGCCAAGAGTTGCCTGAGACTCTGGGATACAAATATAAATGTAAAACTTCCCTACCCTCAGGAGCTTACATTTAATGTGGAGACCCGGTCTTATGGGGGAGTGATGGTTAAGGAAAGAAGTGTTTGGGTCTAAGATAGTCACAAGGATTGGGAGTAGGGACATAGGGTAGTTGATTGGCACACCCTATCTAGCTATAATAGTGCTAGTAATTTGTTTACTATTCCCAAAGCAAGAGGTGGTAATCAGGACTGCAACATGAAAAAGGACTATATGCATCCAGCAGATAAAAAGATGCTCATGCTAGACTGGATTAAATTGCTATGTGAATGGCTAGATGAAATGTAAAGCACAATCTGGGGAGAGCAAGGGAAGCTGGGTTGGGTGAGTTTTTACTTACCTACTTGCTAAGAAGTTGTGGCTTCTTAGCCACAAAGCAGAGACCTGAGTCAATTAACTCACGACCCCAGGATGAGGAGACATACTGTCTGAAGATCCACGTCTAGGGATTGTTTTCCTGATAGGTAGAATTGGGCAAATGACAGGTCAGAAACCAGAGGATAGACAGATAAATATAGAGAATAGACAGATAAATATAGATAAAGGTTGAAAAAGTTTTAAATACCAATGATTTTTTGTTTAATTTTCATGAGCAATTCCCTTATTGACAGGAATCAATATCTTTGTGAATTGGGAGATATTTATCTGGAGTTGCTGTAGCCAAAACTTCATACCCTTTCAGTGACTTGGTAACGAACCTCTTAGACAAAATGTTCTGTCCTTCAGATTTATAAGTTCATTGTCAGACTACTTGAGTGCTAAATTTGATAGGATCTGGTCAGGGATTCATTCCACTGAAATGTACTTCAAGAAACTTGGACCATCTCCACATCATATTTTATTTGAAGATGCCAGATAACGATTATACAAATTTCATATGCCTTCATTATTTGCTCCAAAAGGCTTTCCTTTCCTTTTCATCTCTTTTCTTCTTAACATTTCTTTCCATTTAAATTTATATCAGTGCATCAGTGATCCCAATGATGTAGGCATTGCCTCCTTAGTGTACGTCAGAACTCATCCAGACCTTATCATTTTATAGTTTTCATCCATATTCTACCATCAATTGTCCACAGAGACTCTCCTAAATTTTGAGACTTCCTCTAGGTCATTTAAGACTTTGTGGAGAGTAGTGCACACCCAAAGCAGACTTTCTTCAATGACCCTACATGATTGCCTCACCTTCTTT
The DNA here is from genome assembly GCF_028372415.1 of Notamacropus eugenii. Taxonomy (NCBI): domain Eukaryota; kingdom Metazoa; phylum Chordata; class Mammalia; order Diprotodontia; family Macropodidae; genus Notamacropus; species Notamacropus eugenii. The sequence goes on from NC_092877.1 coordinate 280,339,926, forward strand.
TCCATTCATCCGCTTTCCTAATGATATTCTATGCTCCGTGAACTGAACACAGGTTATTGTTGGACATATATTGCAGCTTATTTTCACCCAGTGTACATTTATCAATTGCTTTCTTTGTTAATTTTAAAAAGGATTTTTAAAAATCATCATTCCCTTCTTTACTGATTACAGTAGTGAGGCTTATTCAGGTTTTATCCATGTCGGTTTTGGATAAAAAAAAAATATTTCATTGTTACCCCAATATGGTAGTTCATGCCCTTTTTACTGCATATTTTGACATCTGAATTTGTTTTTAGGATTACTGCTTCAATATTGTATTTCCCTACATATCAGATACCTTGTGATAAATCACCATATTAGTTTTTCAGCCAAAATTTTCCTGAAGTAACTAATAAATGTATACTTTAATCTCTTATGGTTGTGTGTGTATTTGTGTATGTATTCAAGGATACTTCTGTGAGTGGTAACTACAGCAATGTGGTAAAACCAAAAGGGTTTAAAACTTTAGACATTCCTGGAGAAAATATACACAATCTTATTAACAATATAACAACTACTACAATGTTGGGAATCAGAGATACAAATCCTTGAAGGAATATGAGTGCCCATATACTATGAATATTAAATGTCAACCATATTTTGCCAAGTAGTTGTTTGGTAAAATACCAAATGAAGCAGATTTATGGAAATAGCTAGTGGCAGAAATTTTCTTTCTTCTAAACAGAGGTTCACTATCAAATTCATATAACATAATCACTTTTGAGATGTCTCTTTGCTCCATAGACATAGTCATATAAAATCAATCAAATATTTCAGTTTGGTTAAAAGAAGAACAAAAAAGTATTGAGGACTAAGTAAAGTACAAACCATTATGATTATTTAATAAGAAAAAAATGCAAATAAAATGTAATCCAGGACCTGAAAGACCTTACAATAAGATCAATAAGAATGTTATAAAAAGCTTGCTGAAGTAGGAAGAAAACTCTATTAATGTCAATGTTTCCTAATTCTGGATCAAAAATAATTAAAAGTACAGTAAACTGTCCCATATTTAAACACAAAGACTGAAGCTATTCTTAGTTTTTCCAATTTATTTTATTTATTCCATTAAATATTTCCCAATTACATATAGAATATTTTAACTTTTTTTTTTATAAATTTTGAGATTCAAATTTATTCCCTCCCTATTGCCCCTCCCCTACTCCATGGGAAAGTGAGCAACATGACATTGTTTATAAATGTAAAGTCATGAAAATAGTTTTCATGTTAGCTACGTTGCCAAAGCCAATGCACACACACACGCGCGCGCACACACACACACATGAACAAAACTTAAGAAAAACAAAGTTTAAAAATATGCTTCAATGGGCACTCAGAATTAAACATTTTTCATCATAGATTATTTTCTTGATCGGCATAGCTAAGTTAGTCACGGTTGATCATCTTTATAATATTACTGTTATAATATTCTCCTGGTTCTGCTCTCATCGCTGTGTATCATTTCATAAAAACTTCCCCAGGTTTTCTGAAAACATCCTGCTCATCATTTCTTATAGCACAAAAGTATTCCATACCAATTATATACCACAACTCATTTAGTCATTCCCCATTTGCTGGGTATCTCTTCAGTTTCCAATTCTTCACCACCACAAAAAGAGGCGGCTGGAAAGATTTTTCAACAAATATGTCCTTTTCCCTTTTCTTTGACCTCTTTGGAATACAAATCTAGTAGTGGTATTGCTAAGTCAAAAGGCATGTAGAGTTTCAAAGGCTTTTTAGTGTATTTCCAAATTGTTTTCCAAAATGGTTGGACCAGTTTCCAACTCCACCAATAGTTCATTAGTGCACCGATTTTTTTTTTCCAAATCCCCTTTAGCATTTATCATTTTGCTTCTCTGTTATATAAGCCAATCTGACAGGTATGAGGTGGCACCTCAAAGTTGTTTTAATTTGTATGTCTTTAATCAATAATGATTTAAGAAATTTTTTCTATGACTATTAATAATTTTGCTTTCTTCTTCTGGAAACTGCCTGTTCATATCCTTTGATGATTTATCACATGAGGATGGCTCTTTTTTTAATAAATTTGGCTCAGTTCCCTATATATTTAAGAAATTAAGCCTTTGTCAGAGAAAATTGCTATATATTTCTTCCCCAATTTCCTATTTTCTTTCTAATTTTTACTGTATCCATTTTATTTATGTAATTTTTTTTAAATCACATAATCAAAATAATCCATTTTACTTCCTGCAATCCTCTCTATGTCTTATTTGGTCATAAATATTTCCTTATATATAGATTTGACAAGGACATGTACTGGTTTTTTCCATGTTACCTTGATATGCTTATGACATTGCCCTTTATACTTAAATCATTTATCCATTTTGAACTCATCTTGATATATGGTGTTAGATCTTGGCTAATGCCTAATTTCTTCCAAAGTGACTCCAGTTTTCTCAGAAAATTTTGTCAAATGGTGAGTTCTTGACCCAAAATTTGGATTTTTGGATTTATTAAACTCTAGACTACAATGTTATTTATTAATGTGTATTATGTTCCTAATCTATTCCACTTATCCAGCACTCTATTTCTTAGTCACTTCTAGATTGCTTTTATGATTACTGCTTTGCAATATAGTCCTTCACAATATTTTTTTCACTGATTTCCTTCAGATTCTTGGCTTTTTATTCTTCCAGATGAATTCTGGTATTGTTTTTCTAGCTCTAAAAAATGATTCTTCAGCAGTGTGTTTGGTATGGTAATAGATAAATAAATGAAATTAGGTGGAACTGTCATTTTTACTATACTGACTCAGCCTACCCATTAGCAGTTAACATTTCTTCAGGTGTTTAGATTTGTCTTTGAAGAGCATTCTGTAACTGCATTCATATAGTCCCTGGATTTGCCTTGGTAAGGAGACTCCCAAGTATTTTATACTGTCTATAGTTATTTTAAATTGAATTTCTTGTTCTATCTCTTCTTGTTAGGTTTTTTGTTAATATTATAGAGAAATGCTAATGACTTCTCTGCATTTACTTTATATCCTACAACTCTGCCAAAGTTGTTCATTGTTTCAACTAATTTTTTTTAGTTGATTCTCAAAGTGTACTATTATATTGTCTGCAAAGAAGGATAGATTATTTTCTCATTGTTTTTATTCCTTCAATTTCTTTTTCTTACAGACTGTATTGTTAAAGGTAGCATTTTGAGTACAATACTGGAAAATAGTGGTGACAAAGGACCCTCTTACTTTACCTGTGATCCTACAGGGAATGTTTCAAGTTTATCCCCATTAAAGAAAATGCTTGCTCTTGGTTTTAGATGAGCACTAGTTATTTTAAGAAAGATTCCATCGATTCCTACTCTTTCTAGCGTTTTTCTTTTTAATACAAATGCATGTTGTATTTTGTCAAAAGGCTTTTTTTTTGCATCTGCTAATACAATCTTATGATTTTTTTGGTTTTTTAATTGTTATATGTATTTATGCTGGTATTTTTCTTAATATTGAATCAGCCCTGCATTCCGTAGTATAAATGCTACCTAGTCAGAGTATATAATCTATGTGATATATTGCTGTAATTTCCTTGCTAGCATTTCATTTAAGATTTTTTTGCATCATTATTCATTAAGGAAAACTCTAGTTTTGTTTTTTTCTTTATCTTTGTTCTCCTGTTTTAGTACTCTTTTTCAAATATTTTATAGAGGATTAGGATTAGTTGTTCCTTAAATCTTTGGCAGAATTTGCTTGTAAATCAGTCTGGTTCTGGGAATTTTTTCTTAGGGATCTCATTGATGCCTTGTTCATTTTTTTTTTCTCCAAAGATAGAGTTATTTAAGTATTCTATTTCCTCTGCTGTTCATCTGGGCAGTTTATTACTATTCTTTGTTAATATTCATCCATTCCACTTAGATTATCAGTTTTACTAGCAAATAACAGGGCAAATCACTCCTAATGGTTGCTTTAATTTCATCTTCATTGATTGTGTATTTACCTTTTTCACTTTTTATCCTGGTTTGTGCTTTTTTTTTTTCTCTCAAATCGAATTAACCAGTGCTTTAGCTTTTTGTCTTTTTCATGAAACCAGCTCATAGATTTATTCATTAGTTCAATGTTTGTTTGTTTACTTGTTTTAACTTTCAGTTTTGTTAATCTTTCCTTTGATAGGATTTCTACTTTTATGTTTAATTGGGAATAGTTGATTTATTTTTTTCCAGTTTTTTTTTTAGTCGCATGTTCACTTTATTGATCTGCTCTTTATCTCTTTTATTGATGCACACATTGAGAGATGTTTTCCCCTAACTACTGCTTTGGCTGTAACTCACAAATTTTATGTTATCTTATTGTTACCATTCTCTTTAATGAAATGATTACTTCCCTGACTTTTTCTTTGACCCACTCATTTTTTCGGATCAGATTTTGTTTTAATCAATTTTTAATCTATGCTTCCATAGTCCTTTAGTGAATGCAATTTTATTTTATTGTTGTCTGAAAGTGTGAATTTAATATTTCTGATATTCTGAATTTGATTATGAGGTTTTTATGCCCTAATACATGGTCAGTTTTTGTGACGGTTCCAAGTACAGCTAAGAAAAATACATATTTTTGTTCCCATTTAATTTTCTCCAGAGTGCAGCTCTCTCTACCTTTTCCAATAATCTATTTATCTCCATAACTTCTTTCTTCTTTATATTGTGGCTAAATTTATCTAGTTTTAAGAGGAAGAAATTATGATCCCACACTAGTGTAACTGCTTCTCTATTTCTTATTACATTTAATTTTTCTTTTAAGAATATGGATGCTATGCCATTTGGTGCATATATGTTCAGTATCAATATTACTTCATTTTGCATGGTGCCATTTAGCAAAATGTAATTTCCCTAATTATCTTTTTTAATCAGGTCTACTTTTTGCTTTTGCTTTGTTTGAGATCGTGATTGATACTTTCTTTTTACTTCACCTGAAGAACAATAGGTTCTGCTCCAGCCCCTTATTTTTACTCTGTGCGTGTCTCACTATTTGAAGTATGCTTCTTGTAAGCAACATATTAGATTCTGGTTTCTAATCCATTATGCTATATGCTTACATTTTAAGGATGAATCCATCCTATTCACATTCACAGTTATGATTATTAACTCTGGATTTCTCTTTATCATATTTTCCTTTGTTCAAGTTTATCTTTTTATCCTGTCCCTCCTCTGTCTGTTTTACTTCTAACCAAAGCCTTCCTTTATCTGTCCTCCCTTTTATTGCCCCCTTCTTTAACTTACCTCCTTCTTCTCCTTTTCCACTGTTGAGTAAGAGAAATGTCTATACTTAATTGAATGTGTGCTTAAGTATACATATGTATATACACATATATACATATTTATACACATATATGTGTACATATACCTACATATATGTACACATATACATACATATCCACACATTCAATTAGGTATAGACATGTCTCCTACATAAGTATATGTATGTATATATGTGTGTATATATATATATACACACATATGTTTCCACCTTGAACCAATTTAGATAGTGTAATTCAAACATTTCCTGCCTCCCCGAACACTATTATTCCATTCCCTATAAAAAACTCTTCCTTGAATGCTTCTTTTATGTGAGATCATTTTCTCCATTCTTTCTCTCCCTTCCCCACTTCTGCCAAGGCATCCTTCTTTCTTGTCCATCTATCTTTTTTTTCATTAACCCAACACAAACAACTTAGTCCTGTACTCTCTTTCTACATAGAATCCTTCTAACTGTCCTAATAGCAATAAAGTTCTTACAAGCTAAATGTATCATCATTCCACATAGAAAGGTAAACAAATTTAATTTTATTGAATCATTTATGATTTCTCTTTCATGTTTATCTTTTTATGCTTCTCTTACATCTGCATTTGAAAGTAAAATTTTCCATTCAGCATTAGTCTTTTCATCTAGAATGCTTGAAAGTCCTTTATTTCATTAAATATCCAATTTTTCCCTTGAAGGACTATCTTCAGCTTTGCTGGATAGGTTATTTTTGGTTGTAATCTTGGCTCTTTTGCCTTATGGAATATGATATTCCAAACCCTCCTCTTATTTAATAGGGTAGCTGGTAAATCTTCTATGATCCTGACTGTGGCTCTGTGGTATTTGAATGGTTTCTTCTCTTTGACCTGAGAGTTCTAGAATTTGGTTATTTGCAATGTCTTTCATATAGTTATTGATGGGGTCTTTCAATTTCTATTTTGCCCTCTGCTTTTAAGAAATCAGTACAGTTTTCCTTGGTACCAGAAATGAGACTTTTCCTCAGGGTCCTTGCTCCCTTGAAAGCAGAAGTTATATTTTTCCTTAGGGCCCCTGATCCATTGGGACCAGAAGTGATAGTGCTTCTCAGGGCCTCTGCTCCCACTTGGACAAAATATACCCACTTTGCCCTTAAACTGTGACCCAGAAGTTGGTATAGGCAATGGAGCTGCTAAATAGCTTTCAATCTTACATCTAGAGCTAACACAAAGGTCCTCTATAATCTCTTTCTGACCACTTGCCAGATCCCTTTACCATATCTGAGCTTGAGAACTGAGCTAGTGCTGCTTCTGTTTCTGCTTTTGTCACCATCAACTAGTCCCACCACTCGTGTTGCATCCACATGGGCTCTGGGCCAGCCTCTTTTCCTATGTCATAGATCTCTCTTTCCAACTTGTTAAGTTGTCTTGGGTTTGAAGAATGCCTCATCCTGAACTTTTATTGGATCTGCCACTCCAGATTTCAGTTTGAAGCATTATTTTAAAATTTTTTGAAGGAGAGAATGTTTGGAGAGTTTGGCTGAGGGTTTCCTCTGTTGTGTCACTTTGTATTTTCCCTTGGAACAGAATTGTTTTCTTCAGCTAAATATTTTGACTATGAGAGAGGAATCAGTATTGTATCCAGTAGAGCTCTATCCTACACAGGCAAGTTGAAATACATAATACAGCCTCTGAAATCTTTTTACCGTAAAGAGACTAGTTGTGTAACAAAGCATTTCATATTTTTTTTATTTAATTGATAGCATCTTTTTTTATAACACATTCATTTCTGCCCCATTTCTCTACTCAGGGAGTCATTCTTAGTCACAAAAAAATAAGAAAAAAATGTTTTTCATCAAAACTAAGGAACATATTAGCTGAGCGTGACAGTATATATAATGTTCTACACCCCATAGTCTCCCACTTTTTCAAACAGCAGAGTGATTTAAATAGACAAGTTGGGACAAAAATGAATCTCCTTCCTGTTAGGTTCTTTTTGATATCTGAGGCCTCTCAGTGATCTGAATGACTAAATCTAATTGCCTGGCAGCTCTAGGTTTCTGACAGTTGCTGTATTTCAGCATGCAAATCCCTCCCACTCCCCTAATCTTTATGACCTATTTTTGCAAAGAGCTGGCTGCATGTTTGCTAGACACCTTGAAATTTGGCTGAGTGAGAGTTTGTGAATTTGCCTATCACTCTTCTACCTGGGGACATTTGCCAGCACTTGGTCTTCAGCAATAGCATTCATTTTCTTATTGGTTTGTAGGAAAAGAAATAATTTTCAGATGCAATATCTGATTTAAAATCTCAGATCATAAGCAAAAGTTTACCTCTGCAAATCAGTATTGTGTGCACATTCTTATCAATGATTGGTCGAGTAGTTGGCCTTTTTAGGCTGGCAATAACATTACTTTTACAAAGCATCCCTTGAAACGTTTCAGTAATGATTCTATAATAGTCTAAAATGAAATAAGTGACTTCAGTTCTACACTAAAATATTGCTCCTTCTCACCTCTTTATCCACAAGAGATAAATCATTACTTCAGTTTGACATCAAACATAACCTGTGCCTTTTTATTAAGCTATTATAATAACGACCCTTAATATTTAATAAGCTCATTGCAGAAACCCAGTTTTTAATTATTTTAATGCCAGTCATCTTTGCTTCTGTGGATACCAGGCCATTTACTTAGTGTGTGATTAAAAAGAACCTATGACTGGCCTCAGGGAGACAGAAAAAGAATAAAGGTTTACAGTAATTAATAAAAGTACAACATATTTGCATGAAATTTTTAGTTAGAAAATAAAAGCAACAGTTAAAATACTTCCAAACAGATTAATAATTTGATGAGTATTTCTTTAGGTACTATTTTGTGTCAAGTATTGTGTTAGGTACTTGGGCAAACCAGGAACAGTCCCTGCTCTCAAGGAACTTATATTCCCCTGGAAGAGGTGAGGGGCAAAGTATGTACATGTACCTTAAAATACATGCACAGTATCATACAAAGCCCTCATAATTTGGCATCTTTTCTGTTCTTCCAGTCTTCTTACTCTTTAGTATTCAGCACATACTGTATGATACAGGGGGCTGTGTTTTCCATGTTGTACCTTGTACATGACACTCCACCTTTAGACTGAATTTTCACTAGTCAGGGGATAAGTTCAAATCTCACCTTTGAACCATACTAATTATGGAACCGTAGGAAATTCACTTCTCCCCTTTCAATTTCTTTTCTGTGAAAATAAAATGAAATTAAATAAAGGAGGGGAATACCTTCTGTCTCAGAGTTTTTGTGACAATTGAATGAGATAATGAACTAAGGTGATTTTCAAAACAACATGTGATAGAAGTATCAGGTTCCCCTCCCCCAGGGTTTTCTAACACTCATACAACTAGCTATTCTAGCATATTTTAGGAGTTTATTATTTGTAGTTCTACCATAAATGAAATGTCCTGTAGTTAGACTCTGTCACTTAGGTAAATATCTTATTTCCTTCTCAATTCTTTTCTTTTATGGTTCTAGACACCTTCTCAACTTGCTGCTAGATATGAATGTACATTTTCTAATTCATCATGTGTGAGAAAAATTAGGTCATTAATCATGTTATTACCCATACCTTAATTGTCCTCAGTTCCTTAATTGTTGAGATTTTCTCCATTCACCAAGGCTAGTTCAAATCCCACATTCACCTTTAAGTCATTCGTGATATTAGAAGTCAGAAATACTTTTTCGTTCCCTCTTAATAACTCTCATGATTTCTGGCCTTCCATAGTTTTCATGAATTGAAAATATCGTTGTTGCTTTATAATTGTCTGCATGTCTCGACTTCCTCAAAACTCTATGAAATTTGTATCTTTCAGAAACCAAATCAATGCCTCACACTTAATCGGCACTTCATAAATGTTTAAGTGAAAAAGTGATTTTTTAAGAATGTTTAATAATGCCAAGCTTAAGATTAATCTGTTGGGACTTCATTAAATATATAGCCTCTTAAATTTGTCATGGTCTTTATTTAGTCACTCCCAAATTCATGGCTATGTGGGGATTGTAACTATTCAGGTCATGAATTCCAGCAGATTACCCTTCTGGAATCCCTACTCTCTAACATTAAATTGTTCCGTCTTCTGGTTGCTTCCATACTGCCAACAAACATGCTTATCCTCCATCCCCAAAAAATGAACCTTCACTTGATCTTTCAATCTGACTGGCTGTCATCCTACATCTACAAGATATAGACTATCTAAAACAGGTGCATCCATTTCTTTTCCTCTCACTGTCTTCTTATCTCTTTGCAGTCTTGGTTTCCAATATCATAATTCAAATGAAATACTCTCTCCAAAGTTATTAATGATCCCTTAATTGCCAGATCTAATGGTCTTTTCTCAGTCTTCATTCTTCTTACTCTCTAAAGTCTTTAACACTGGAATTGATCATCTTCTTCTATTTAATACATTCTTGACTAAAGTTTTTATGACACTATTCTCTTATAGTTCTCTTCCCCACATGACCTCTCCTTCTCTGTATCCTTCAGAAGAGTTTCATCAGCTTCACATCTGCTAACAGTAAAGGTGCTCAAGGCACAATCCTGCACCCTCTTTTCTTCTCCCTCTATTCAGTTTCCCATTGTGATCTCTTTGGTTCCCATGGTTTAATTTATCATCTTTTTGCAGAACTCTCAGATGTACTTTTCCAGTCCTAAACTTTCTCTCAAACTCTAATCTCATATGCCAACTACTTTTTTGAACACCTAAAAAATTATGCCCCATACACACCACATGTCCCAAACTGAGTTTGATGTTTTTCTTCCCAAATTCTCCCCTATTCCTAATTTTCCTATAACTCTCTAGGATATCACCATTCTCCCAGTCACCCAAGTTCAAAACCTAGCTGTCATCCATGACTCCTCATTCTCCCTTATCCCTCATATTCAACTAGTGATAACATTTCTAACTTTGTGGATGTATCTTCTATACCCACCTTTACACCTCTGACACTGCCATCATCCTGGTGCAGACCCTCATCACTAAAGGGTGATTAAAACAGACTACTTGTTGGTCTTCCCACCTCCACACCCAAATCCAGCCTTCAATTGACTATCAAAATGATCTTCCAAAAATGCAGATCTGACCACATTACCAGATTACCTCCCACATCTTTTCAACAACACATTCTGAGATCCAGTGACAGTGGTCTCTTTTCTTACCTTCCACAGGACACTACACCTCCTGATTCCAAGAATTTTCATTGGCTGTCCTTCAAGCCTATAAACAGTCCTCATCCAGGCCTCCTTTCCTCCATGACATTCTTTAGGTCTCAGATAAAATCTCACCTTCTACAAAGACGACTTTCCAAGTCTAATGTTGATGTCTTCCCTCTAACATTTCTTCTAATTTATCTTGTGTGTATTTTATTTGTAAAAAACTTCATGTTTTATCTCCCCCATTAGACTGAGATCCAATAATGAAATAAATAGGTAGTATTTGAAATTATGTAAATAATCAGAGAGCACATCATTCTTGGTACCTATATCTACTCAAATACTGAAGTAGATATGTAATTTAATCATATGAATTTTCCTTCCTCTAATGTTCAATATCTGCCATCCATGTCTGCCAATGGCATCCCTTGTCCATGTTCTGCCAAAATTTCATGACAATAATCTACCAAATTTGATGGAGCCATTCCTTAATTTACCCTGACATTTCAAAGACACCAGTGAGGCTCTAGTATCACTCTGTCACACCTCACATAGTTCTGATCACTATTATCCTTCATCTTTGCCACACAACTGGCCTATTTTTTCTATTAAGCATTTCTTTGACATCTTTTCTTTCTTTATTTTTTTTATTTTGAGGCACTTGGGGTTTTGTTTCTTGCCCAGGGTCACACAGTTAGTAAGTGTCTATGGACAGATTTGAATTCAGGTCCTCTAGACTCCAGGGTCAGTGCTCTATTCACTGTATCACCTAGCTAGCCCATCCTTATTTTTTTAACATGCTGTCATAATATAATTTTGATCTAATTCCTCTGATGCTCTAAGAGAGTATGTGATCATAGTTACTTTGTTCGTGTTTCTACTCCAATTATCCTTCAAAGGGTGAATACTTAATAATGCTATACAATTTGTTTCACAAAATCTTCCCTGAGTCTTCAAAAAGGCAAATTTAGAAAAAAAAAAACAACAAAAAAGGGAAACTTAGGCTTAACATGAGGAAAAAATCCCAGAAATTAGGGGTACTCAAAAATCGAATGAAAAACCTCAGAAAGTCATGGGTTCACACTCTCTCAATATGCTTTAGGGGCGTTTACCTTTTTTCTTTTAAGTACAAGTTGGATACTATGGTGTTTATATGGTTTCCATTTTTGAGAGTTTGTGATTTGGTCTCTTGGGCAAGTTAGAGAATGTACTGCTTTCTTACCTCAGTACTATAATAATCATCATGGTTCAGATAAGTCCCCAAAGTTCAAGATGCCAGAGCTCAAGATTTCATGGTCACTTCATCTACGAATGTCTTCAGTGTCCTTATAGCAGATAACAGTTTCATTTTTGTTAACCCTATTCATTCAGTATATAGGACTTGATTTTAAACCTCACATCTTCTTGACTCTCTATGCCAATTAGAAGCCTTGAATATATTACAATAATTATAGGAAATGAATTCTACTGGAGATGTCCCTTGCATCACAATCATATTTCCCTAAATTAGTAAGAATGGCATTTGGAACAGACTCAAAACCATATTCAGATTTAATTGTATTCTATCTAATGTTTTTCCTCATACTCAAAGCTCATTACTGTTTCATAAAGAATACTATATTGGTCTGACAAGATTTGTTCTGAACAGGGTCATGTCAATTGCTATAGTGAATAGTGTCCTCTGCTCTGAGAGGTGCTCACAAATTGATTGCTTGCTCATTTTTTTCCCAGTGGAGCTGGCTGATCTATGAGGTTCTGAATTACTCTCTCAGTGACCCAATTAAACAGTCCCAGACCAAAAGAGGACTTTGGTACCATGGCTGTCATGTTTGTGTCTCATGGATGAGATCAAAGCTTCATGAATAGAACTGCTGGGAAAGGAGGATAAACACTGGGAAGACAAAATAAAAAGAAAGTAAAGGAGGCAAAATGAAGAAGCACTGAAAATTCCACTGGATTTTGATAAAGAGACTTCAGGAGAAATGAAATTTATTTAGGAACAGGAAAAGACAGGATTAGAAGAGAGGTTTCAAAATATCTAATTAGTAAAGCACCATAAGCTGCTACTAGTCATATCAATAACCTGATCAGCTCTATTCAATCTGCTTAATCTTGGATGGCATTTTGAGATGCTACAAGGGACATTATAAACATTTGGAAAGTAAGCACTGCTCAATTTTTGGCAATAGAGTGGGGGCTTTTATTCAAACCACACTGCACTGACTCTTCTATTCTCCCCTCTCTTAAGGTACATTCTTCTTAAAAGCTCTGTGGTATCCATGAGATATTAAGTTATAAGGCAATAAGACAGCTAGAAGTTGTCTTTGAAGAATGTTGTCAGGATGTCCTCACATGGTTGGTTGTCGTTCATCATTCTTGAAGAGGACCAAAATGACATCACCATGATAAAGTGAAATTTCAGTCTGTCCAACTATGGCTGATCAGACCAATACAAGCTTGAAATGCTCTACTACAGGTGGGGCACAGATAGTCCACGTGAATATTTGGGGTGGCTACTCCAAATCTGCACATCCTAGGTTTACTTTTTGCTGTCTCAATTCTGCTTTGTTTATAGAGCATAGCACCCTTTCTGATGTGGGCATGCCATATTGAGCGTTTTGTTCCAGTATCTCCCATGTCACACAGTATAATCCAAAGTTCTTGAGAGAGACCTTGACAGTGTCCTTTTATCGTTTCTTCTGACCACCATGTGATTGCCTGCCCCATGTGAGTTCTCCAAAAAAATAGTCTTTGGCAAGCATACATTTTGCATTCAAACAATGTGGCCAGCACATCAGAGTTGCGTTCTCTGGAATATAGTTTGAATGTTTGGCAGTTCAGCTAGAGTAAGGACTTCTCTATCTGATACCTTATCCTCCCAGGTCAGGATCCTCCTAAGACAGTTCAAACGGAAGCAGTTCAGTTTCCTGGCATGGCACTGATAGAATGTCCATGTTTCACAGGCATACAGCAATGAGTTCAGCACAACAGCTCAGTAGACCTTCAGTTTGGTAGTCAGTCTAATATCTCTCCTCTCCCAAACTTTTCTTCAGAGCCTCCCAAACAGTGATCTAGGTCTGGCAATGTGTGTGTCAACCTCATTGTCAATGTGTACATCCTTGGAAAGTACACTATTAAGTGAACTTATTTGCAACATTCAAAACTTCTCCATTTGTTTGTAACCAATGGTTCCACCATGGATGGCATGGTAGTGGCTGATGGAGCACCTGTATTTTCTTGGTGCTAATTATTAGGGGAAAATTAGCACAGTCAGAAGAAAATTGATCCATACTTTGTTGCATCTCAATTTCACATGCTACATTGAGTGTACAATCATCTGCAAACTGAAAATCATGCACCAACACCCCCTCCATTTTGGTCTTCACTTGTAACCTTTTCAAACTGAAGAACTTACCATCAGGACAGTAGTTGGCCTTGATGCCTTATTTACCCTTATTGAAAACATTTGACAACATGGCTGAAAACATCATGGGAGCAAGTACACAGTTTTGTTTCACTCCATTCATGACTGGGAACACACAAGAGCATTGTCCATTATCCAGAACTTGGGCAAATATGCCATCATGAAATTGACACACAATATTGATGAACTTCTCTGATCAACCAAATTTTGACATAATTTTCTATAAGCCCTCACGACTAACAGCATCAAAGGCTTTGGTCAGATCTGCAAACATTACATACAGACCTCTGTTCTGCTCCTGGCATTTCTCCTGGAGTTGTTGGACAGCAAACACCATGTCAACTGTTCCTCGGCCCTTTCTGAAGCCACACTGGCTCTCAGGTATATGATCATCTTTCAGGTGAGGGATTAGCCTATTAAGGAGGACTCTAGCAAGAATTTTTACCAACAATGACAGAGAGAGAGAGACCCTCCCCCCCACCCGTGATTGTCACTGGACAATCTATTCCCTTTAACTTTATAAAGATGGACAATAGAGGCATCCTTGAATTCCTGGGGGATAGCCTCCTCTTATCGTATAACCTGGAAATTTTCAATCATCTTTTGCATGAGCAATGGTTTCCCTACCTTGTACATCTCAGCTAGAATAGAATCGGCACAAGTGGCTTTGCCACATGAAAGGAGCCTAATGGCCCCCTCTTTTTCAGTTGGAAGTTCAGTTAAGGAGGGATTGGCTTCAACCTGAGGTATATGATCAGCGGCCTCAGCATTGATTGATGATGGTCTGTTGAGAACACTATGGAAGTGTTCAGTCCATCTCTCTAGGATCATGTTCTTGTCACTAATCAACGTGGCTACATCATCATTGGGTAGTTGTGATGCACCATATGTTTTTGGTCTATAAATAGTTTTCAGGGAATCATAAAAGTGCTTTGGATTGTTACTATCAGCATAAAACTGAATTTCTTCTGCCTTTTTACTGAGCCAAGAATCTTGAATTTCTCTAAGTCTTGTTTGTACTGTGCTTTTGAGGGAATTAAATGCTACTTTCTTGAGGTGGATCAACTGCCATGCTGGTATATCCTGTAGAGTTCTCATTTTTCATTTAGCAGCTTCTGAATTTCCCCATCATTTTCATCAAAACAGTCTTGGTATTTGCAAGTGCTCTGACCCAGATGAGCAAATGCAGTGCTGTACACCAGATCTCTGAAAGCTGCCAACTCCTTTTCTGCTCCACTTTTGCCAACTATGTGTTGGCTCAACTTTCCCTCCAAGTTCCCTCCATGCTTCTTGGAGCTACAGGTGAGAGTTGGGTGGAACAGGTAGACACCAAAGGTGGAAAGAGCTCCAAAAAGTTCTCGCAGTCACCACACTAGTCCTCCCTGAACACACCCTACACCCCTGTCCTCATATAGTCTTCTAACAGACACCACTACCACAACAGACTTACACAAAGAACAGCAAAATTAAGTTGACTGTGCATTTGCTAACTTTCTCCAACAAAGGCTAATACATAACCAGAGGAAAGGCTAACATGGTAGAGAGGGAATAATTAGGTTATTAAAAAGAAATAAAGGTAATAGTTTCATGGTAGTTCCCAACAAGGTGCACAGTTAGAAAATTAAGAGGGGCTTCAATAGTGATTTAGGGTCTGAATACTATAGAAATTCAAAGTGCTGTCTACATTTAATTTTATTATCATATCGACAACATCTTTATAGAAGCTGACAGAATTAAGCTGTACTATTTACATCTAGACTGTACAAACTGAGGGGGAGATGGTAAGAGACCTACCCAGAGTAATCAGGATGACAGGTCAGCTGCCCCTAGTTCCTTCTTTCTTTTAGGAGAAGGGATGAAAGTTCCAGTGGGAAACAGATGTATTGGCAAGAGAGTCTTGTAAATTTTTTTTCAAAGAATTCACAACAGAAAACTTTATAGGGGTGAAAATTTTAAATCCTAAGAAGATTGTTTTATGGACTATTGGCTAGGTTCTTTAGATCTGGATATTATGTGCAGAAAAAAACATTTAATACGAAAATGTCATAAGTTGTTCTCATCATATTCACTTTCAGATAGTCTAGTTTGATTAGCACAATATATAGCTACTTCCTGGCTTACTTTAAATCTTGTCTAACCCTGGTGGTCCCAATTAAATTTAAAAACCTATGGGCTATATAAAATCTTTAAACCATACTGACATTTCTGTAATCACCCAACATGGGAAAACAATGATTAACGTCCCCTGTAAAATCTGTAAGTAAACAGGGCTGTCTCATACTTCATCCACATTGTTTACTGGTAGATTTCAAGTGCTGTTGCTGCTGTCATAGCTTGCTTATTAGTGGCATGACGGCTTTTCAGATTTTGATAGCTTTCTCAGATCCCTTCCCATAATAAGGGTAGATGAAAAGAAAGTTGGAAGGAAGAAAGAAGAAAACTCTTCATCTCTCCTATAGATGATCTTGTCTATTTTGGTTTTTATTAGAAAATTGTGTCAGATTTAATATGACAGAAAAATGCATATGGGCTAGTGGGTTTCACCATTTATCTTCTGTGTTGAATGATGGATGATCACTAAAAAGAACTTCAGCATACTTCTGTTTTGCAAAACCCACTTACTTTTTCTAGACAGTGAGAGCCATGTGTAATAAGTCTTATATTAATTTCATTATTACATTTTCAATCATATTTTGCCAAACTTAATGGATAAAGTAATTTTGCTGGAGGCATAGAAGCTGAGTACTTCAGATCAGGTTGAACCACTGGGTAATTTTCAAGGAACAGTTTTTCTTTCTTGATTTCATCCTGACCAACCCTATCTATAATGATGAACAATGCCCTTTTGAGTAGTTCTGAGAATTCATGGATTAAATAGTGGGCAAAGAGCTGTGGTCAGTTGCTGGCAACTTAATGGATGTTGTTGGTGTATTTTTATGAGTGAGTTGCTTTTCTCCTCTATTTTAAAATGCATCTTATCAGCTTCAACAATATTAAAATCTCCTACTTTATCATATGAACTGCTGCCTAGTGGAAGATGTTGCCTTTGATGCATAGACATGCAAATGATTTCATTTTATTAGCTCTACTTCACTCTCCCACAAAGGAGAAAAGATTCTATTTTAATTCAAAAAAGCAAACATCCCCTATGGAGTACAGGGTTATGAAATACTATTGAATTGAACGACCTAAAACAAAAATACTTTAGACTAACATTCTAAATAGATGTAAAATTTGTCTTTTTACAAAGATCAAGTATTAGAAAAGAAGTTAGGATTCTGTATATTTATTTTTGCAATAGTAGCCATTACAGGGAGAAGAGTAGTGGAAGTAATTACAAATGAGGAGTAATGAAGGAAAAGCCAGTCTTTGAGAAAAGAAGACTTGACTGGACACACATGGTCTGCGTAACCCTGTGCAATTCATTTACTGGACCCAACAACTCTCTAGGACTACAAGATGTAAAGCAAACAAAAATCCTCTACTTAGAAGGAGTTTCTTCTGTATGCCAATTAAACCATAGCTCTGGTCAAATAAAGGATAGTTAGCATTTATACAGTGTTTTAAGCTTTGCAAAATACAACTATTAATATATAACTATAAATAACTATAAAGACTAATATCTTCCTAACTTAACAAGCATTTTGTAATACTTTAAGGTTTGTGGAGCACTTTTAAATGTTATCTGTTTTGATCCTTATCACAACCCTTTGAGTTAAATATTATGATTATTCCCACTAGGCAGAATAGGCAACTAAGGTTGAGAGGGGTTAAGTGATTTGCCCCAGGTCACATAGAAAGTAAATATTTAAGGTAGGAAATAAAATCAGATTCTTTTTTCTCCAAGTCTAGTACTCTATACTTCGTGCCACCTAGATTTCATTGTGATAAGAAACTGTCTCTAACAAGTAACTTTCATTCTCTGACTTACAGTCTTTTAAAAGTTGGCTGGGGTACAGAAAGGTTAATTGATTTGCCTACACTACAACATGTGAAAGAGGCTAGACTTGAATCCAATCTTCCTGGATTCAAAATGAACTCTTTGTCCACTACTTCATGTTCCCTTTCAATTATATCTAATCCAAAATTAAGAAAAATGAAAAAAGAAACAAAGATTAGCACCCAAAGTATGATCTATGTTTGGTAGAGGTCTTAAGGAATCACAGAACATTAAAGGTAGAAGCGATTTGAGAAGCAATTTCATTTAACCATGATCTGAGAAAGAGTAGTGAAATGGAACATTCCACTTCCCAGGACAGTCCATTTCACTTTGGAATAGTTCTAATTCATGGAAAATGTTTCCTTACATAAAACCTAAAGCTGCCTCATTTAAACATTGCCTACTGGTCCTCATTCTGCCTTATGGGACCAAATGGTACTAGTGGAATCCTTTTGATCCTACACCATGTTTAAACTACTACAGGTCTCATGCACAGATTTTGTGCTGTATGTTCTATAGTTATATAGAACTATATAACTATAACTACATAACTATAGTTATTACTATAGAAATAGTTATGGGGCAAAGCATATCAGTGTTTAAAGGTTATGATCACAAGGAATGGAGATTCTCTTTTGAGACTTGGATCATCCCCAAACAATATAATTAAATAAGTAATTAAAATTACTTCAAATACACCATTCCAGCTAGTGCTTAAACTAATGATTATGATCATATTTTATACTTCTTGAATTTAAACTTTATCTTGGTTTTTTAAAAAACTACTTTAAAAAGCATACATTTGTTTTTTTTTTTCTAAAAGTCTTCATAGCTTTACTTTTTAATGCTATAGAAAACATAGCTATAATAAATGTCTAAGGAATCATTCTAATATAATAATAGCTAGTTAGCATTTATATAGCACTTTAAGGTTTGCAAAACACTTCAGAGATATTATCTCATTTTAACCCTAAAGCAATCCTAGAAAGTAGCTATTATTTTTACCTCTATTTTACAGATGAGTAAATTGAGACAGAAAGTGGTCAAGTGACTTGCCAAGGGCAAGGCAGTCAGTCAGTATCTAAAGCTAGAACTCCAGTCACTGAGCAATGATGGTTAGTGGACACAATTATTATATTTAAAATAAAGCATTTCCTTCTCTGAGGAACTCATAACTTTTTGAAATATATGTATATATATATATATAATATATACCCACACACATATATATAAGCACACATAACATAAAGTGCCTACAAGATTATGTTATTTTGATTTTATTACTCCATTAAGTATATTTTCTTTTCTCAAGTCATACTTTGGTCCCAGGTGACTCTGGGAGTTTCTATTGATCTAGAGAGAGCTTTGAGTTATAGCCCTGACAAAAGACTATCATCCAATGACCAGTTTTAGTTTTGTTAAATTTGTTACCAATTGACTTTTTTTCTAGGCAGTAATGCATGAAACTATCTGTTATAGTACAGAGTGGTTGCTATCTACCCCAGTGGTGGTTGCGCCCATATTGGTTTAATTCCCAATCCACAATGAATTAGAGAAGTATATTTTAAGATTCTGAAGTTAGTCTAATTGGACCTGGTACAAAAATTTGTTTGGCCTTGAACCAAATAACAAAAGCTAATGTTTATGCCTGGTATAGACAATTTGGAAACTGTCAGTGACATTAATAATGAATGATTGTGATGAGGTAAACCATTAGAAAGTCACAAATAATATTGCACTTATATTGTAGCTTATATAATCAAGTATTTGGTTATATGCTCCCATGCACCATTTTCTAGTTACATAAATTTAACTTATTTCACCAGTCAGTTGATAAATTCTTTGAGGGGACCATACCTTCTTCTATTCTTCTAATTCCACAAGCCTTCACCTTTTGTGCTTAGGACAGTGTTCAGTAATCTATAGGGCAACAATAATAGTAGACACTGAATATGTTAAAAGGCATGTAGAAATTAAAATCAATGCAGATGAAATGTATTTGATTTATCAAAATATTTGAAAAAGCAAAGTATCCTGGAGGAATGTTGTTCAGTCATGTCAGTTGTGTCTGACTCTTTATGACCCCTTTTGGGGTTTTCTTGGCAAAGATACTAAAGTATCCTTCTCCGTTTCGTAAGTACCTGAGGCAAACAGGGTTAAGTGACTTGCCCAGGATCACACAGCTATCTAAGTATTTGAACTCAGGAAGATAAGTCATCTTGATGTCAGGCCTGGCACTCTATTTCATGTGCCATCAATTTGTCCCTTTTGGACCCTCAAGAAGCATAACATTGAATAATACAAATCTTGACATCTACAAGGATCTGTGTCATGTACCTCCTACTTCACTCCATCTGACCTTCTTTGCAATAAGCATACATGCTGTATTTTCCTTAATTTTCCTCCAGTGGGGCCAAGAAGAGTTTACCTTGATTTATGATCAATTTTTAATCCTTAGCCTCTTATTAATATGTCAAGATTCTTCATTCTATCAGTAAGCAATATGCATGTCTCTAATGAACTGAGAATAAATCACCTCAACCATTAGAACATCTATAACTCAATTAGAATACAAAAGGCAAGGACTGGAAAAATGTTAATATCGAAGACTATCATGGAAGTTCCTTCTCCTGGATTTCCATAATGCCCAGGTGCACAGATCTGAAATAGAGGAGCTTTCAAGTTTCCTTCTCCATTTCAAGCCAATGAAATTGAGATGTCACAATCTGGATTCAAAGATAATAAGATAGAACAGTTCTACCATCATACTACTATGAGTGCAACCCTTAATTAGTAGATATTCGTTTTATGAAAGCTATCATCATATTTAACCACACAGCTACAGATTATCATCATCTCAGAGAAGATGTTGGAATGAATGAAATTATCTCTTAGCCTTAAAGATAGCTCACTTAGCATGTTGTTGCATCATCTGAGGACACTGAGATAAACTTTTTCATATGCTATATATAGTCCTATTTCACAAAATAAAATCGCTGTCCATGGTGGTTTCCTGAGTTGTTATAGGGCATTGGTCTTCAGTTATGATACATTTCCTATGAATAGAGTTATTGAAAGAAGGATACTGTGGTTCACACATTCACAAATGTTAAACATACTCTCATAGAACTATATATGATAGTGGGGGAAAAGAAATCTATGACAAAATTGTGGATTCTCATGCACAAAATAAAACAAAATCAGGAAGAAATCACCTCCCTGTCCAGGTGTTGTTCCATAATCAACCATCATCGCAATCTACTATGTGAAGATACTGATCACAATGACATCTGTAAATTATCATATCAGCAAAAGAAAACATCTAGGTGATAGAATGAAGCTTGGCCATAGGAAATTACAAGGGAAGGAAATCATGAAAGAAATCAATGTTAGGGGAAAGGTTTGTAATTTTTGGAAAACATGATTATCAAAGTTACTGAATTTTTAAATTGACTACAAGTTCTAACGTCAAACTGTCTTTCTTTCCATAGAAGTCATTGAATTTGTTTCAAAAAACTTGATTTGTTATTTTTGCTTTCCATTTTTTTTTTGAAAAAAAAAGAATTCAGATTTTTTGACTTTTATTGTATCATGGACAAGTTATTGATTTATTTTTTAAAAGTTACCAAATAATTTTAGTCCTATACTTCAAATGCTTATTCTAGCTTACAGCCAGGAAGCTTGAAGTCATTTAACAAGATCTGGGTAATTATTTTAAAACCCTTTTCAACCTTATCAGAATGATCTATGAACCTATATCAGACTTTGAAAGTGATTTGATGTATATTGTTGCCCTTTTCTAAGTTGATTTATTGCTTTACTGATTAAAATTTAGCACTGAAATTTACTGTGATAATAACTTTCCAATTATTCCACACAATGGGATGAAATTTCAATTTTGCATTTTAAAAATAAAAAATCATGATAATCAGGAACAGTATTAAATGTAGAACTCCAGTCCTTAAAACGATAATAATATAAAAGTCACTTTTTCATTTTCCTTATTTCAAGAGATGATAGATATTTTCCTTTTATCCATAATAGCTCAAAACTTTATATGTTCCAATATATTGTGTAATTTACTAATAATTTGATTTTAGCACCATCATGATCATACATTGATTATTACAGTTATCAAGTGTGTAGAAAAAAACAATATTTTACAAAAAGATCAGCAGCTCAAGTAAACCAGGAGAAGCAATTTCATTGCTGATTTGTATTCATACTAATGACAAAGAGACAGATATTATATAATAAATAGATGATGAAGCCTTTGCCCCTATGTGTGTGAACATGACTACTTTACCAGGTCCCCTTAGGTCCTACTCTCACATTTATTTAAGCACCAAATCAAAGATCATAAGAAGGGCTAAAGAGAGCATAAACAAAAATACTATGGGATTTTGTTGTGTGGAATCCCTGAAATGGACACAAATTGAAAGCTAAGGATTTAATAGGATTTAAAAGGAATCATCTCACTTCATGGACTTGGTTAGGTCCATGAAAATAAAATATCAAGAGGAAAATTATGAAAATAATAGACTTAATTTGAACCTGACACACACACCTCCAAACCTTTTTCTAGTTGCTTGGCTGAGTATAGGACCTTCTCTCTCCTAGCTAAATAAAAATAAAAGTTTTATTTCTAATTTAGTTCAAGGACGTGTTTGGTCATAGTAGAGAAGGTCCGAAGACTATGCTTTTTTTTTCCAAGTTATTTGCAAAGTGAACTTCCAGGGCTAACCCAGTGAACTGATCAGTCAAAGACTTATGCATAAACAGTTCTAATTTGCTCTTGCATAAATTGGTTAATTACAGCTTCCTCAGAAGGATCATGAGCTTCATGAAGAGACCTTGAAGTTACAAATTTTTATGGAATCTTGCTGAGAAAGCTTGGTACCATAACACCTTAAGCTTTCAATTTTGCATCACTATTCCCACAGAAAGTAGATTAAGGCACCACCGGGCAAAGCACACATATCAAAATATTTGGCATTTTGCAGATAATAGGTATTCAACCAAGATTTGTTAAATTCATGATAAGCAATCTGACATCCCCTTTAGAAAAGCAATAATAGTTCTCAAGTGAACTGGAGAAGTGAACTGGAATGCTTAAATAGAATAATAATTAAACTATTCCTTTGGTCCATGAATGAAGTTCATCCTGGATAACTAATATTTCATAAACACATCAACTATAAATTCAGCAACCATACTTTTTTATCTTACAGTTATTTTGTGTTCCTTTGTGGGTAACCCTGTACAACTACTCTGAAAACTTCAAATGAAATTATTCTTTAACAGATCAATTTGCAGCTGAGCTTTAGTGTTTGGTCCATTTGAAAATGTAATACTTCTCCTTCATCAATGTTATTTGCACTTTCTGGTGCAAGCAGGAGTAAAAGAAACACCATGTAATCATGTAAGAGTAATTAAGTTAAATCATGACCCCATTATTTTGATAGAGTAAACTATAGCTATTTGAAACAAAACAAATTCATTTTGATTAAAAATTCTCCAGTTTATGATATCAGTCCATTGGATCCTATATATATATATATATATATAATCACTTTTAGCTTTTTGACTTCAAAATACAAGTTTAATTTTTTGAAATTTAAATGTTTCAGAATTTAATAAATCTTTTCTTACCTATTACATGCCGAAAATATCTCCTGGCAATTTCTGAAAAAGTTCCTTGCATGTCATCATTTTATAGAAAAGTTTCCTTGCAGAACTATACAGAGAGAGAGAGAGAGAGAGAGAGAGAGCTATGCAGATGGCTACTCAGTTCTATCTCTAGTGGAGTTCAAAACTATTCACGTTATAAGTTTGAGTCAGTCCCAGAGACCTTGCTTAAACACATAGTCCTAAAATATGTGACTGTTATTTCCATGAAACTCATACAAAAATTAAGGACTATTGGGTCATTTGACAGAGGAACACACTTGAGATGTGGGCCAAGAAGTCAAATGAAAGAACAGAAATTTAGGGGCTGAAACTTCATCCATTGTAGCTGACTACATGGTACTTGGCATAATAAGTAATGGGTTTTTTTGTTCAGAATTTTATAAAGTGAATGTCACAACTTTGCTACTGAAAAAAAAAAAAAAGACTCAATAAAGTACCTAAAATGACAATGCAGTTCAGCAAACATTTACTAAGCACGTAGTTTTAGGCAGACAAATTTTGAGAGTCATGTGACTTAGTGGAACTGAGAAGACCTGGATTCAAGTCCTGCCTCTCATAGATGGTACCTGTCGATGCACAGATGAATCACTACATCGGTGACTGCTATGTCTGGAGGGAGATCAAAGCCTCCTGTTATACATAAATTAGCACTTCTAGCTAATGCTTTGGTAGCTCAACTCTGTTCTCTCAACCTCAACCTCATGCTTTGTCTGAACTGTTGAGTGCCAAATAAAGACCCACTCGTATATTCATGACATTTTCATATAAAAAATTTGATGTTATGCCTCCATTTACAGATCTAGATACAGAGATCCTGGCAACTTCCAAGGATATCTTATTTAAAATCAAATGAAGCATTTCATTTCTTGCTCCTTAATTTTTCTGGGATATCTTCTGTCTTTGGAAGTTGTTCAGGGTTATATCTACATCTGCTAGTCCAAGAACAAACTCAAAAGAAAACAAAACAAAACATCTTTTATTGACTTTTGGAGAATGATGCAAAATAAATCTCTCGTTTTAGTGTCCTGATGGTGTCTGCTATTTAATTAGTCATGTCTAACATATGAATTCTATGATTTTTAAATTATATTTAGAGGACTACATAGGGGTTTTGAAAAAATATTACTTATAAGACCTTTTTTCTTTTTAAAAAAATTATCTTGGAAAACAATTGTTTCTTCAGGCAAATCCTACATCAAGATTCAGATGAATCAAAACTTACCCAATTCCTTTTGCAGTTGAGGGTAAATTGAAATTTGTCTGCTGTCCCTTCCCAGCTTTGAGTAAAATTCCTCACTTTCTCCCGAGACAAATATATGTTGCACTGACAAGTCAGGTGTCAAAATTATCATTATATGTTTTTTGGATTAGTAAAAAAAACTTACTAAATAAATGAAAATTTTAAATAAATGAAAATTAATTGAGAGGTATTTTATCCTTACAGAATATTTCAAACATAAGCAGAATTTAAAATGTTTAATAATTAACGTTGTTTTTTATAATCATCCAGGCTTAGGGAGCTGGCTGTCACACCACTATTACTTTTGCTCCCTCACCTACTATTGTAACCAAACATCATGATAGGAAAAAAAAATAAGCTACATTTTTAATTGACTAAACACTAAAATAGAGGCAACAATTGTAAAGCCTGGGGAAATGTTGATAAAGAGTGAGTCACTAACTTCATTCACATTCCTGGATTCTGGTTTAAAAAAAAAAGAAAAGGAGTGTGATAACAGTATCATTTTCCAGGGAACAAATAGCCTTCCTTCCAGCCCCACAAAGAGATAAAAGCATTGAAAATTCCTCATTTTCAGAATATTTTAAATGCTGTGTTAAAGTTACCATAACAATTTTAGAGAATTGTCTGTCCCCTAAGTAACAAGCAAACTTTTAAAGTAAAAGTATTAAAGTATTGAATGCAAAAAAGTACTTAATAACTATGATTCAGTGTTGGACTTTGAAGGGTGGGAGACCTAATTTCAAACCCAGCCCCAGATACTTCTCAGCTTTATAACTCTGCACAACCTAGCGCTTTTTCTTCTTCTGTAAAATGAAGATGTTCATGGAATCTCCCTCTCAGGATTGCAGTGAGGTTCCAGGGAGATACTATGAGTGATCTGTTCTGTAATCTTTAAAGTGCTATATAAATTCTAGATATTATTGTTGTTGTTGCTAAATTTAGTAATTACAAATCAGAAAATACAGACAAAATTGTAGTGGATGTGAAAGATATAAGGAAGGGAGATCTGAGTTGTGGCAGTCTGATTGAATGTAGTTTCATCTAGATTAGGAAGGAGGTAACAGAAAAGCAGGGATAGTCAGAAGAAATTATGAGGATGTGAAGAAGATCTTTGAAAGCTTGTTTAGGTCTTACTTTAGGAATTCCACTCCCTGTTGCTTTTCTGCCAAGGCTTTGACCTAACATTGAGTTTTCAGTGGTACATGAAATATAGCATATGCAGGACAGTTACCCTGATGCCATAAAAGGATGGTTCCAGCATAAAGGTGGTAAAAATAAAGCTGGGCAGACACACAGCCTGGGGTTCCCAAAGGGGTAAAATAAAGGATGATTCTCTGAGAAAAGACTTTTATGCAGATGGGCTTACAGAAAGGATTAATCAACAGCCAAGTAGGACTTGAGTACAAGTGACCATTCATATGTGTAAATGATTTGAAGCTGTGGATTGGTTTTTTGGGTAGGCCTATGTATATAGCACTGCAAGAGGTTATAGTGGACACAAAAGTAGAAAACATGCTCGGTGTGAACTAACGTTAAAATAAATATCAAAATAAAATTTCTATGAATCGTAATTCATCACATACCTTCTAATAAGAACTAACTGATGTCAACTAGTTGTTTGAAATTGAGGAGTCAGGATCCTGATGGAGGCTTCTGAGAAATAATATTATAACCAACAATAGTCCAAGAATTCTGAGGGAAGGAAAATTAAACTAAAGTCTAAAGTCCCAAGTCACCTTAGTTGGTAGAGTGAGCTCAGAAGAGATTCGACACTAAGTATATTAGGGTATTCTCATTCAAGTTCTGAAGAGCCAGTGAGAACAATGTTCCTTCCATTTCAGACTCTGTGATTCTGTGAAGTATTTGAACTGAATCTTGAAGGATAGGTAGGAATTTGACACGCAAAAATAGGTTTCTCTTTTTTAAAGAGTAATATTTTTCCTGACTTTCTTCTGTAGCCCTATGGGTGGACAACAAAACGATCCCAAAAGTTCAGAATCACTTTCATTATTACTGTAGCTCACTCCTTTTTTCAGCCATATCTGATTCTTCATAATTCCATTTCAGGTTATCTTGGCAAAGATAATGGAGTGGTTTTTCATTTCCTTCTCCAGCTTGTTT
This sequence comes from Notamacropus eugenii, assembly GCF_028372415.1. Taxonomy (NCBI): domain Eukaryota; kingdom Metazoa; phylum Chordata; class Mammalia; order Diprotodontia; family Macropodidae; genus Notamacropus; species Notamacropus eugenii. The sequence goes on from NC_092877.1 coordinate 280,366,812, forward strand.
TTACAGATGAAGAAACTGAGGAAAACGGGGTGAAGTGACTTACCCTGAATCACATAGCTAGTTAAGTGTCTGAGGTCAGATTTGAACTCAGGAAGATGAGCTTTCCTGATTCCAGGCCCACCACTTTACCTACTGCACCATCTAGCTGTCTTCATTTAAAATCACTAGACAAAGGGTAAGGAAAAAAAAAGAGAGACTGAGATGCAAAGGGACAGAGACAAAGAGACAGAAAGAGCAGGCCATAGAGGCACAGAGGTACAAAGATACAGAGAGACAAAAGAGATGGAGACAGTCTGAGACTAAGGTAGAGACAGAAAAAGAGCGATACTGATTATAAATCTTTGTTGAATTAAACAAAATTGAATAACAAACTTGTGAGGGAGTTAATTCCTGCATATCCAAGTTTAATTGAATGGAAACTAAGATATGTGGTACCTATCATAACAATTCAATCATATAGCTAAGAAAAAGAACCCAGCTTTTCTGACTTTCAATTGAGTGATCTGTTCATTAAACTTTGAATACCAACATCTTTAGGTTCTTAGGCAGACTTGATTTGGGGAGGTTTGCAATAGAGTTTTCTGCAGTTCTAATGTTTACCTGTTTAATTAGCAATTTCTTTCATGTTCATAATCCCATTGATCTTTTTTTCCCCATAATTCAAAGAGTAAACTTTCCATAGGCAGTGATGCAAAATAATAATATTAAAAATTAATAAAACAATAGGTAAATCATATACATTACCTGACAAATTTTATCAAAAAACACTTATTTTAAACAGTCCAGAAAATGCTAATATTGAAAGCTAGCAGAAATGAGAGCTAACAAAATATAGTCAATATGCTTCTATGTCCATCTGACCTATTATAATCCAGTGCAATGCTTTGCTTTCTTTGTGACAACGCCCTGTTTAGTAATAAACTGATACATAGCTAACCAAAGCGCAAAAGTACAAGCTGCATTAGTTTCCTAAATTCATAAATCTAGAATGCTGTTTTCATTGTTTTCTTGTCTCTATAATGAGTTAATTGTGTGTGTGTTTGTGTGTGTGTGTGTGTATGTATGTACCATACCACCTTATGCCTATTTTAATTGGTCCTCCTCTTCTCTACCTCAGGACAAAGCATCAATTGCATTTAAACATTAACACTTCTTGCAAATCACTAATCAATAGTTTGACACGCTAAAGTTCATTATAAAGTAATTTCTTATGAAGTGGAGGTGAATAAATTCATCTATAACTAGCATTCTTCCTTCTTGGGAGCTTACTCCTTTTGGAAGATGAATCATTACATTATCTGTAATAAAGTATTCTGGAAACTAGTGTAGATGAAATTACTTTGAATTATTAATTGTGTAGACAGCTCTTAGTCAATATCGCTCCTGAGCTGCTCACATTTCCTTGTTGACTTTATTGTTCTAGCAATGGCATGGGCAGAAATAATTACTAGGACAAGAAAACAGCCGATCACATTACATGGATTTGAAATCAGAATATTGGTCAGCGAGATGGTTGTGATACCAGTTAACTTTCCCTTTCCCTTTATTCTCTTTAATAATGCAAGTGTGCCCTTCTTTGCCCTTTCATGAATATGTCTTAATATTTGCTACTGTTACAAGTCTTTGTGGACCACATGGCTCTGATTCAGGGGCATCGCTGATGAGCCTTTAATACTTCTTTTCTGTTTGCCTTTATCTGGCTCCAGTGTCAACAACCTGAAAAGGTTAAGTAGAGTATAAATTAAATGTTGCCCCAGAATACTTTTTCTCCTCCAGTGAAATGCATTAGCCGGTTCCTTCTACACTGAATGAGGCTTTAGGAATGGGGGGAGAGGGGATCTTAATTTGATTCTTCCCTGGGTTCCTCTAAGATTATATTATGGCCAACACTGCGAAACAAACCATTTCATTCTGAGCATGACAAATAGCTGGCATTAACTTTAATTGGAGGTTCAAAAGGAAAAGATAGGGCTGATTTTAGAAGACAATTTAATGTATTGTTTACCAGGGAAGATAGCTGTATTTCAGCTCATGAAACATAACTTTGTCAGCAAAATAGGGACTTCCTTTACTTAAAATAGGCTATTTGCATTTGATATATTGATAATAAGTGATGCAGACATAAATTAGTCTAAGCATGGAGTACTCCAGAACATTACTCCAAGAAATGGACAGATTGTAGAAAGGCTTTATTATTTGGCTAAACTAGAATTTTCCTTTAGATAACTAGGAGTCAATGATAGTTTTTGAATGACTGAGAGCCATTATAAAAGTGGTGCTTTGGAAAGATTTTATGGCAACAGTGTATAATTATTCTTTGATTCAAGGCAACAAATTATAGGATAATGAAAAGATGCCACAGTATGCACAGAGTCTTATTAATCTATTATCTTGATGCTTATCTAAAGTTAGAAATGCTGAAAATATTCTTGAATATAAAAGTTTACTCTTTTCCTGCTATTTCATCATTATACCAGCATCAATATCACTTGTACACCATAGAAATACAATATTGTGCTTGGTGCACTTGGCCTGTCCTGGAAACCCTAGAATTAATCTATCAGTAGATCCTGACCTCAGTAGCTTATCAGTTCCTTATGAGGAATCTGCATTGCAGAATTAATCTCATTAAATCATAAGCCTAAATTTAAAACAAATATAAAAAGAACCAAGGCAGAATGCCCCCTTCCCCTGAAAAAATCCTCTCCAAAATATATTTGGCATCCTGGTGACTTGTAGTGCTCATTCTAGAAATGCACTGATAACAGTGCACTGGGATCATACCTACAAAACTACATGATGCAAATCATGAACTATTTTGTAAAATAACCAACATCCTTGTTGAGTCCTGAGGACAAATCTTTATCTCCAGTAGAATTTCCAGTCTGAGGAGTGATTTTTCTGAAAAGTAAAGGCTTTTCAACAAGCAAAATGGAGGTATAGATATCGCCTGTTAGGTCACTCTGTATCTATTCAGAATTAGTATATTTATACACCAAATTCTTGATTTTTGTTGTCCACCTGGGACTGCTACTTGGCTACCTTTGATAGATTTTTTTAAAACATTATATCAAGAGAGTCAGCCATTATACTCACTGGAATGTTAATAGATATGTAATTTTATTTATCGATAGGTCAAAGTTCTTAGTAGTTGAAGGGAGATGGCTTGGAACTCCCACAGTAGTCATTCTGCTTCCAAAATGGTTTTATCAGTATTATCAGAGAGCCCCCAAAACACCAAATGGCAAGTCAATAACACTCACAAAATCCTAAAGCACAGTCAATCCACCAGTAAATAAAAACTCTCTGCAGTTCAGCTCCACTGGGTGAGACATGTGCAGATGATGGATTACAGCAGGATATCTAAACAGCCCGCTGAAGAGAGGCAACCCCAAAGAGTATATTCAAACCCAAGCTTAACTTGGAGTAGTGAAATTGGTTATTGCAGCTGTTTTTAGTGTCTTGCTGGCATATTCAGTCACACCCATGAACACAAACAGCAAGGCCATCATTAATGCCACACATAAAGAACAACTAAAAATACATATCATTGGCTAACATCCTAGGTCATAGCTACAGCAGAGAAAAAAAAAAAAGATTAGCAGGTACACAAATGACTATTTCTTCTCCTGATCATCTCCTCCATTGTGGTTTCATTTTCTTTTCCTTCACAATCTTGTCCCATTTCAGTGATATTGTCTTCCACTCAAATTACTCACACTCTTGAACTTCCATTACTCCCGTGCTGCTAATCTCCCGCTTGTCGCCCACAGAGTTGTAACACAGGGAGACAGGAAACCATACTCATTTGGTTCTATATAAACGTGTGTAATATAATTTCACCTGGATTCTCTGAGGCGATCAATTACATTTTCATTCATTGTCACTTGATTCCCTTTTATATGCTTTGCAGTGACAGCTCCAAACTTTCTCCTCTTCTCAAGTCATTAGACACTGAATTCATTCATTTATTCAACAAGCACTTATTAAGCATCTACTGTATGTAAAGTGCTGTGCCAGGTATTGTGGATAATTTTTTTAATGTCCTTTCCTAAAACAGCTGAAATTCTAGTGAGGGAGTGGTGGTAAATGAAAGAACAGCATGTATACAAGAAGTAAATACAAACTATTTTTTTAGGAAATTGGTCCTAAAAAGAAGGAGAAAAGGAAAGGCCTTATGCAGGATGTATGTTAATGGCCTTGAAGGGGCATAAGAAATAGAAGATATATAAGTGAAGATAAAGTATTTTCTAGGTGTATATGGTATGGGCAGGGAGAGGGGGAAAGGAGAGGGTTGCCAGTAGGAAGGAAAGAGGCAACAAATGATGTCATGATGTCAGTGAGTAGGTCACTTTGATTGAAGAATAGACTGTGAGAGAAATTAATGTGAAATCAGTGTAGAAGATGGGTTAAAGGCAGATTTTGATGGACTTTGAAATGGGTTAAAATGTGAGTATGAGGAAAGGAAGTAGAAGCCAGAAGTGTAGAGAGGTTTTTCAAGAAGTTTGGTTGGACAGTTTAAGATCATGTAAAGATATTTTAAAGAATGAAGAAGCCCTGGACATGTTTGAAGACAGCATGAAAATACCCAGATTATAGGAAGAATTTAAATATAGGAAAGATACTGAAAGGTAATCAGAGAAGATTAGAGGGAATTTAATCAAGGATACAAATATTGGGAATAGCTTAGTGAAGAGAAGGGTCTATTTTCAGAAACTAGAAAAAGGGAAAAAAGAATGTGGAATGATATGAAGAATTTTGATAGGTAGAATAGGGCAAAAAAATAGCTTCTTTTCTCTGGAAATTATGTGGCCAGAACTCCCATTAAAAAGGAGGAAGACAAGAAGGACACCAGAGTAGGAGGTTTGAATAAAGAAGTCTTAGAACCATCCTTTTGGAATGTGGTATTGTCAATTGGTGAAAAGTAAAAATCATTGTCCTTTAAGGATAAAGGTTTATTTGAGAATAAATAATATGAATTTGTAAGTACAATCAGCATGGTTGCATGACTGCCATTCAAATATAGTTTACTCATAGTTGTGACTTGGCAAAGTATGAGCAGATATGGGATAACAGGGCAAGGTATTCTAGAGCTGTGATTAATGTTAGCTAAATTTGTTAGCTATACTGAAAGATTGGGAAAGGGAGAAAGTGAGCCCAGAACAAAGTAAAGAATTGATGAAGGGAGTGACTGGAAGTCACTATTCTCCAGCTCTTCTCAGCAGATAATCTTGATTTCTTCTCCTCTGCTAAATATAAAGCCCTTCATATGTTAGCTTCTTCCATTTTTTTCTCACCTTCACCACTTTTACACCTCAAAAATTTTCTACTCCTCCCATCTTATTCTCTTTCCCTCTGCTCCCTCAGAATGAGGTAGCCTCCCCCTGATCAAGGCTAATACTTCCCCCTCTGCCCCTGACCTATTCTCTCTTGTCTCTTCTGAATCCTTGTTCCATACCACACATCTTTAAATCTCTCTCCACTGGCATTTTCCCTTCCTTTGTCCTCCAAAACCTGCTGAGATCTGTCCTCAAAAAAAGAACCCTACTTGATCCTGCTATATTCCACTAAAAAATCCTGTTCTCTTGCTCCTCCAATTAATAAATAAATGTCTAGAAAAAGTTTGGTAACTAGTAGTTATTAACCTTATATTTATACCAGCTATACTTCATCACTACCCTCTTACCCAAAAAATCCCTTTAATCTAGGTTTACTATTCATCAGTCTACTAAAGTCACTCTACTGAAGATTGCTAATCATCTTTTCAGATCCAGTAATTTCTTCTCAGTCCTCATGCTCTTTTTATACAGCATTTGAAAGTGTCAAGAAAATATTTATTCTTCATGAAAGATCTACCTATATAGGCAATGTGGATTTGCAACACTTCTTTTTTTAGGTTTTCCTATTCAGATTGATTCTGAGTTGACACCTTGAATATTGAGTATAATAATGATGCTATTAAAAGATAGAAAAAATGAAAGGGGGGAAGTTTTAAAGAGAAGATGATGAATTCAGTACTAAATATATTGAATTTGAAATATCCAGTTAATCTAGTTTAAGTTTTCTATTGGGCAATTGGGGATTCAGGGAGGGTATGAGTTCTGGAGATGTAGATTTTCATCTCTGCATAGAGAAGATAATTGAATTTATGGGATTGGAAGAGATTTCCAAGGGAAAAAGTGCTGAAAGAGAAAGGAGGTTAAGAACAAAGACTTGGAAATATACATCCTTGGAATGTGGGAGCTAGAAGAGAAATTATTAAAGACCTCAAGGGAAAGTATTTAGAATGATATAAGGAAGAGTTCAAAACTTAATGTTGAATTGTACTGTTCAAACTTTTTTCTGTGACTTCCCATTGTTTCATGAATAAAATGCAAACTCCTTGGGTTGGCATTTAAGGCCTTCACAATCTAGTTCCCGACTCCCTTTTAGCCTTCGGTGATAGTGCTCCCCTTAATGAACTCTAGATTCAAACCAAACTAGACTGCTTTCTGTCCTCCTGTTCCATCTGGACTTCCTCTACTTGCCTTTGTACACGCTAAGTCTCAAGCCTAAGATAAATAGTGCCATCCTCATAATCATCATTATTTACTACTAGAAAAAGGTTATCCTCTCTCTCTAAGTCATCCCTGCTCTAGCCAAGTTGAAAGGAATACTTCCTTTATTGGACTGTTCATGCCTTTTCTTCTTGATCATTCATTTTACTTACACACTTTCTAACTTATATTAGAGATTTTTGGCTCACATATATCACATGCCTAATAAATTCTATGATCCTTGAATGCAGAGAAAATTCTATTTATCCTCCTTTTTTCAGTCTACTATCATACACTGTGACTTGCAAATAATTCCTAAGAAAATGTCTTGGTTAATTCAGCTGCATTCTATAAAAACAGAAAAATGAGCTCACTGTTTCTGTAGCTAGTTATACGTTGTATCCATGTAGAAGTGTGTTTTACAAGTAAACAGACCAATTAATAAATGAAACTACAGAAGGTATGTTGGTATGTCAGGAACCTTGATCTTGAAAATAAGGAGTCAAATTCTAAGAATATTTTCATAAATTCAATTTTATTCAAAAGGATTTACTTCTCTCTAGCTAGAATTAATGGTTAGAGAAAAAGTGAAGGCAGATAAGGAAGATTTTTTTCCCCTGGATGTTTGCAATTGAGGAGAGGAGAGAAAGAAGACTCTAGCATATTGAGGTAGCCAAATTAAGAGAGTTTTTTTGAGGTTTACTTTTTTTTAAGTCTAAGGATGACTGCCCATATTTGTGAAGCAGTAGGAGGTAAGAAATTGATGAAACTCAAGAGAAGGGATTGAGTCATCAGAGCCTTGGAAGAAATATGAAAAATTGATTGTTACATAAAAACATTTTAGTTGGTCATGATTTAGCCTTTGGAATTTAGTATAAGCAGAAGAATTTACATATCTGTTATTCCTAAACAGAGGTGATTATTAACTATGATATGTCCCCAGTTCTAAAGTTCATCTATAATTTACTTGACTGAAATAATCTCTCAGCTGCATACAGAAACTTCAATTTCAAGGCATTTTGTAAATAATTATTTACAAATGTCACTGAACTGAAAAGGCTTTTTTAATGCTATAAATTAGGATGTGAAAAAGTTAAATTATATAAATCCTTAAACATAATAAACAAACATATAGACTTAAGTTCAATCTCTCTCTCTCTCTCTCTCTCTCTCTCTCTCTCTCTCTCTCTCTCTCTCTCTCTCTCTCTCTCTCTCTTTCTCTATATGGTTTTGTCTCTCTCTATTTCACAGATGAGAGAATTGATACACAGAGAGGTAACTAACATATATGGTCACACAGCTAGTGTCAGAGGGAGAATTTAAAATCAGATACTCCTAACTTTAACTGTAGCATTCTATCCATTATGCCACAGCCTCCTGCCTCTCAATAAACTCACTATTTTTTTCATGTAAGCACCTGCAGGGCAGGGGTGTTTCATTTTGGTCTTTGTATCCTCAGTGTATAACTCGGTACTTTGGACTAGTGGGGGAAGGGGAAGCAACTAGGTTTGTGATTTCATTCATGTAGGGTACTGCTAATGAGAAAAACCCCCTCTGACCATGTAGATCAGCAACAGTTTTACAACTTATGATCATCAAGAGCTGTCTGGAGAACTGGGAAGCTAATGACTGGTCCATAGCTACCTAGACAGTATGTCTCAGAGCAGAAACAGTGCTATCTTATATACCCCATTATCTCTCCTCACATAGAGTAGGCATTTAACAAACATTTGTTGAAATGAATGGAAATGACATGAAACTATCTCTTGCCAACTTATGTAGTCTAGAGAAGTATAACAATAAGACTCTACTTATCATGGAACCTGGTTCAGAACACTTTTCCTTTAGTCAGGTACTGAAATCCCAACAAATGTTAATCTGAAAACACAATATATGAAAGAAGAAATTTAATCGTAAAGGTTTAAGGATCCTAAATGATTTCTTAAAGTCATTCCAGACAATTATACTATAAATATAGTTCAGAATCTGGCAAGTAATATTTGATAATCTTAGCAAAATTAGACAGAGGTGATCATCAAAACATTGATGAAATACATCTTCTGCCCCCTTTAGCACCTGCTGCCAGATGAATAGACATAGCCTTGGGAGGCATTAGGTTTCTCTCTCTCCAAGCCCAACCAGACTCTGCACTTGATATCTTCAGAAGTGTCCAAATGACGACTACCCAGTTGTTGTAGTAGAGATTCTGTCTTCTGTCGTGACTGAATGGTCGGTATGGCATTCTGTGAGTCTATAATATTCTTTAATGATCTTCTCAATAACAACTACATATTTGTAAGTTTTAAATCTTGCCACTTCCAAAAAACAATTACTTCTCTCTATTGTCTTTCTTTCTATCTCGCTCTCTGTCTCTCTACCTCTGACTCTACCTCTCCATCTCTGTATTTTTCTCACTCTATCTCTTTTTGTATTTCTCTGTTTTTTTCTGTCTCTACTTCTCTGTCTCTCTGTTGCGCTCCATCTTTGTCCATCTTTATCTGTCTCTATCTCTGTCTCTGTTTTTGTCTTTTTCTATTTCTCTCTCTCTCTCTGTATATTTGTCTGTTCTCTCCTCCACCATTCATGACAAAGTTTCAAAATGTGGAAACATTAGCTATCTTTGATCCTTCTCCCCAACTACCAAATAAGATATTCATTCTACAGCTTGTTTTACATATGTAAACAAGAAACTCAAAATGAACTTCACTCCAAATCATATTTTACAGTGTTTTTGTAAAGCAAATGTCTGATGCAGACTAGTCAAGTAATTACACACCTTGGCTAAGCAAGACTAGTAAAGTTGTTGTTCTCTGCCCAGTTTTATTCTGTAAAGTGATCTATTTTCATATACTAACAATGGTTTATGACACTAACTTGCACTCAGTTGACACAATCATTATGATGTTTCTCATTAGGAATTGTGAAAATTTGTCTCACAGTCATCATTTTGAACTTCTCTAATATTTATAAGGTAAAGTTTGGCAAACTTACAGATCGTGAATGCACTTTAACAAAACATCTGACTTATTCATCAAAGTATGCAAATTCAAAAGATATTCAAGTGGTCAGAATGCTCCAGGGAAATAAGATTCAAATGAATATTTTCTAATTAGATAATATGAGACTTACTACTTTTGGAAAGGGTTGGGGGTCTTAAACTCCTTGACATTAGCATATGAATCAATTGTAATGTCTTATGCTGAAAGTCATTGTAACACTAAATTCTGTTTTACAAATCAGTGACATGATTGACTAAAGGTCTCTGTTAATTCCTCTTCCAATAGTTCCAAGTAAGTTAATTATTTAAGGGTTTGATAGCCATTGTTTTAAACTTGTATCAAAAAAAAACTTAAAACACAATACTCAATGATTGGCAACATTTTGCTTGCTGCCTGATTTAAATGTGTTTTTGGCCCCCACTTACTCTTCAGCCACATAATTGCTTTGTTAGAATTAGTTTCAAAATGGTGTCCATTTACTCCTAAGACAGTAGCCCTCCAGTATGGCCAATTTCCAATTTTTACAAAAGACTAAAGCTGAAAGGTCAGGAAGAGTTTGAACTTGGGAAGTATATCCACAAAGCACTATTCTTGTTATCTAGGTCTTCTCCCAAAGTCCAAGGAAGTATTTCTTCCCTTCTGAATTACAAAACAACTGAATGTCATATTTTGAAGGGGTCTCATAAGCCCTCTGAACTAAACAATAACTTGACCAGAAATAAACTCTACAAAACACCCAACAAGTGATCATCCAGCTTCTTCATGAAGATCCCTAAAAAGAAGCATTTCATTACTTCTTAATTTAAGCCATTCCTTATGTGGATAGCTTGAATTGCTAGGGAATTCTTTCTTGTCTCAGTATGTATTTGCCTTTATTCAGTTTCCATCTGTGGTTCCTCCTCTGAGACCAAGAAGAGTAAGACCAATTAGAATATAATGTGACAGCCTTTTAAATATTTTAAAGCAATTACCATAGCCCTCCCCTACTCAAGTCTTCTTTTCTCTAAGGTAAATATTCTGTTTCTTCAACTGATAATCAAAAAGAATGAACCCTAAGTCCATCTTAAACGTCTCAGAGGTTTTACTCCTCTTAGTACTCTTTAGCTTATCAATATTCTTTGTTAAATGTGATGTCAGAACATAGCAAAATACTGAATATGCAGTCTTGTCAAGGATTCCCATTGACTGAAAGTAGTCAGAGTGATAGGAAGTAGAAGGAGTGGAGGCTAGATTAAACAGAAGTGGAATAATCTGATAGGAGGAATATAGTCAAACACAATAGTAGCAGGAGGAAGTATTGGGCAACATGACTCAGGACACACAATAACTTCCACAACGTGACACTGCTTCAAGGAAATGTTGCTTCCTTCTTTAACTTATATTTCTAAGAGTAGGCAAAACAGAAAAAAGGAAGAAGGGATAGTATCTACAAAGGGATAACATAAGAATAGACCAGAGGAAGTAGTTATAAGTTGGTATTCCAGAAACTCTTCCCTCACGAGGGGAAAGAGAATTATGAATGAAAAATTAAATCCATGAATAGGAGAGTATTCCAATCACATCTGAAAGAGAAGGGAGTAAGGAAGAAGACAAATGGAAAACTACATTAAAAACTCAAAGAGACTGGGAGCAAGAGAAACTTCAAAATAATGTAGATATGGATGAAATTAAACATAGGAACAAAATTACTTAAAAAGATAAAAAAAATATAAAAAAGCAAAATCCTAACACTCATTATCTTGTTTGTAAATGGAATAAATAATCCAACTAAATGTTAGGAGGACAGAACAGAAAACAAAACAAAAGCTAACAATGTGGTGCACAGAAGAAAAACATAAAATAAAATAACATACAGATCGAAAATAAGAGGCTAGAACAAAAATTACTGCATATTAGATGATTCCAAAAAGGACAAGTTATAATAATGCATCAGACAAAGAAAAATGAAATACAGAATGGTACCATAGGCAACAGAACAATATCAATGCTAAGTGTATGTGTATCGGATGGATAGAGTGCTGGACCTGGAGTCATGAAGACTCATTTTTATGAGTTTAAATCTGGTCACAGAAACTTACTAGCTATGTGACCTTGGGCCAGTATATATCACTATTAGCTTCAGGTTCCTCATCTGTAAAACAAGCTGGAAAAGGAAGTAGCAAACCACTCCAGAAAGAAAACCCTAAATGGGGTCAAGAAGTGTTGGACATGACTGAAATGAAGGAACAAGAAACGATTTAATGCTCTTCTTTCAAAGCTGGATAAATAAGAAATAAAAAAGAACATACAGATTTCAGCTTTTTGACCAGTTAGAGCTGAAAGTCTTCTATTATCTACTAAATAGAAACATTAAGGAATATACATAAATCTCAGCAAACAGTACCTTTATAAACTAAAAAATATAGTGGAATACATTAAAATTATAAATAAAACACAGAAACATTAAATGCATCCTTTCAAAGCCACAATTTAATAAAATAGTAACTAATATAAGGAACACAAGCAAAAAAACAAATAGATTTTACTAAGATACCATGAATAATGAAAACATACATGGAAGAACCAATTATAGAAATATATTGGCTGAAAAGTGATACTGATAAGACTACATACTAGATTTCTAGATGTGTTCAGACAATTTTTAAAAGAAAAAATATATATCTCCATATATACAATTTTAAGAGCTAGAAGACTGACAAGTAAGTACAAGTAAGCATAAAAAGAATTCAAAAGAAAATTTAGAGAATTTGAAAAGGGGAAAGAAAGAGTATAAAAAATATTTTCAGATATCCGTCCACAACAGAGTGCAATGACATTATCTTCTCTTACTCAGAATATGATTTTCAATAAAGCCTAAAATAGAATTGATTTCTGGTTTACTATATCAGACTTGTGAATTATATCAAATCATTATTTGACTAAGATCTTTGATAGGTGAAATGCCACCTCTCCATGCCTCCCATATCTTGTTTTTGTGAAGCTGAATTTTCTTTTAGATATATATTCATTTGATTTATTTTTAGTGTTCTACAATCACTACAACAAAACTCAAATGTTTCCCTCTACCTACCCCCCACCATCCTGCTCTCTCTCCAAGATGGCATACAATTCTATATGGGATCTACACATACATTCCTATTGAATACATTTTCTCCATAGTCATGCTGTGTAGAAGAACTAAAACAAATAGGAGAAATCATATAACAAACCAAAACATAATACACACATAAAAAAATGATCTGCTACATTCTGCAATTGAATTCCATGCTTATTTATCTGGATGTGGAAGGCATTTTGCCTTAGAAAACCACTGGCAATTTTTATATTTTATGTCCTTGCATTGCTGTGAAGATCCAAGTCTACCAGAAAAAACTCTCGCACACTGTGGTCATTGCTATGCAAAAAGTTCTCCTGGTTCTGCTCCTTTCACTCAGCATCAGATCATATAAATCTTTCCAGGCCTCTCTGAAGTCTTCTTGTTCATCATTTCTTATAGCGCAATAGTAGTCCATTACATTCATATACCACAATTTATTTAGCCATTCCTCAGTTGATGGGCATCCCCTTGATTTCCAGTTTTTGGCCACCACCAAAAGAGCTGCTATAAAAATTTTTGTGCATGTGAGACCCTTTCCCATTTCTATGATCTCTTGGGGATACAGTCCCAGAAGCACTATTGCTGGGTCAAAGGATATGCACATTTCTGTAGCCCTTTGGGCATAATCCCAAACCCCTCTCCAGAATGGGTGGATGACCTCATAGCTCCACCAATAAAGAATTAGTGTTCCAACTGTCCTACATCTTCTCCAACATTTATCATTTTCCTGTTCTGTCATGTTTGCCAATCTAATAGGTGTGATGTGGTACCTCAGAGTTGTTTTGATTTGCATCTCTTTAATCAAAAGTGATTTAGAGCATTTTTTCATATGATTATACATATCTTTAATTTCTTCCTCTGAAAATTGCCTGTTCATATAGTTTGATGATTCATCAATTGGGGAATGACTTGTATTCTTGTACATTTGACTCAGTTCTCTATATGTTCTAGAAATGAGGCCTTTATCCCCGAGATTACCTCTAAAAATTCTTTCCCAATATACCACATGCCTCCCATGTGGTATGCATTGGGTTGCATTGGGTTTTGTTGTACAAAAACTTTTCATTTTAATGTAATCAAAATTATCCATTTTGCACTTCATAATGTTTTCTATCTCTTCTTTGGTCAAAAGTTCTTCCCTTCTCTATAAATCTGATAAATATACTACTCCTTGCTCCTCCAGTTCATCCATGATATCAATCCTTATACCTAGATTGTGTACCCATTTGGACTTTATTCTTGTGTACAGTGTCAGGCTTGGGTCTATGCCTAGTTTCTGCCACACTTTTATCCAGTCTTTCCTGCAATTTTTGTCAAACAGTGAGTTCTTATCCCAGAAGCTGAGCATATTCCGCTAGCATATTCCACTTTTCTACACTTCTGTTTCTTAGCCAGTACCAAGTGGTTTTGACAATTGCTGCTTTATAATACAATTTGAGATCTGGTAGGGCTAGGCCACCTTCCCTAGCATTTCTTTTCATTAGTCCCTTTGATATTCTGGACCTTTTGTTCTTCAAGATGAATTTTGATATTATTTTGTCCAGCTCTCGAAAATAATTATCTGATAGTTTAATTGATATGGCACTAAATAAGTAAATTAATTTAGGTAGAATTGTCATTTTTATTATATTGACTCAGCCTACCCACGAGTAACTAAGGTTTTCCACTTACTTAGATCTGACTTTATTTGTGCAAAAAGTGTCTTGTAATTGTGTTTATATAGTCCCTGGGTTGTTTTGACAGGTAAACTCCCAAATACTTTATAGTGTCTATCCTAGCCTTAAATGGGATTTCTCTTTCTATCTTTTGCTGTTGGGCTTGTTAGTCATATATAGTAATATATGTATGCATGTATGTATGTATGTATATGTATGTCTGTATATATGTATGTATGTATATGTATGTATATGTATGTATGTATATAGTAATATATAGATTTGTTTGGGTTTATTTTGTAACCTGCAAATTTGCCAAAGTTGTTTAGTATTTCAAGTAGTTTTTTACTTCAATCTCTGGGATTCTCTAAGTATGTCATCATATCATCTGCAAAGAGTGATAAATTAGTTTCTTCTTTGCCTAGTCTTATTCCTTCAATTTCTTTATCTTGTCTAATTGCTACAGCTAACATTTCTAGTACCATACTAAATAATAGTGGTGATAATGGACATCCTTGTTTCACCCCTGATCTTATTGGAAATGCATCTAGCTTATCTCTATTATATATAATGCTTGCTGAAGGTTTTAGGTGGATAATACTTATTATTTTATGGAAAGTTCCCTTTATTCCTATGTTCTCCAGTGTTTTTAATAGGCATGGGTGTTGTATTTTGTTGAAAGCTTTTTCTGTATCCATTGAGGTAATCAAGTGGTTTTTGTTAGTTTTGTTGTTGATATGATCAATAATGCTAATAGTTTTCCTAATATTGAACCCACTCTGCAAATGAAGTTGTCTATTGTTTCTATGATTTGTTGTTTAACCTACTCCTTCTTTAGGATTAGATTATTTAGTTTCCAATTGATTTTTGGTTTATCTTTCCATGGTCTTTTACTACATATAATTTTTATTGCATTATGATCTGAGAAGGATGCATTGACTATCTCTGCCTTTCTGCACTGGACTGTGAGGTTTTTATGTCCTATTGCATGGTCAGTTTTTGCATATGTGCCATGTACTGCTGAGAAAAAGTTATACTCCTTTCTATTCCCATTCAATTTTCTCCAGAGATCTATCATATCTACCTTATCCAGAGTTTTATTTACCTCCTCAATCTCTTTCTTGTTTATTTTGAGGTTAGATTTATCAAGTTCAGAGAGGGGGAGGTTGAGGTCCCCCACTAGTATAGTTTTACTGTCTATTTTTTCCTTCAACTCCCCCAACATCTCCTCTAAGAATCTGGATGCTATACCACTTGGAGCATATACGTTTAGTAATGATATTGCTTCATTGTCTATGGTGCCTTTTAGCAGGATATAGTTTCCTTCCTTATCTCTTTTGATTAGATCTATTTCTCCTTTTGTTTTGTCTGAGATTAGGATTGCTACCCCTGTTTTTCTTACTTCAGCTGAAGCACAATATATTCTGCTCCACCCTTTGACTTTTACCCTGTGCATATCTCCCCGTTTCAAATGTGTTTCTTGTAAATAACATATTTTTGGATTATGGCTTTTAATCCATTCTGCTATCCTTCTCCGTTTTATGGGAGAGTTCATTCCATTCACATTCACAGTTATGATTACAATATGTATTTCCCTCCATCCTCTTTCCTACCATTTGTGCTTTTAGTTCTCCCATCTCCCTTCCCCTCCTCAATAGTTTTCACTTTTCATCACCACCTTCTGCAGCCTTCCCTTCTTTCTTTTAGCCCTCCTCCTTTTCACCCTTACTGATTCTTCTGTCCCTTTTTGCTTCCCCTCTCCTTACTTCCCCCTTCCCCTCCTACTGCCTATAGAGCTTGTCAGAATTATATACTTAAGTTTATTGTTCCCTCTTTGAACCAAATCAGATGAGAGTACCTCTCAAACAATGCTCATCTCGCTCCTCTCCTTCCCTCTATTATAATTTTGTACTTCTTCCTGTGATGTAATTTACCATTTTCTGTTTCCTCCTTTTCACATATCCTGTTACAATTCCTTCACATGCTTAAATCATATTTTTATCATCACATCATTTACTTTATACCCATTCCCTCTATGTATATCCTTTTTATACTTCATAATAGATGTACAATTCTCAAGATTAACAGGTATCGTCTTCCCTTATAGAGAAGTAAACAGTTTGCCCAAATTGAGTAACAAGTTGTTTTGTTTTTTTTTTCTCCCCTGTTTACCTTTTTATGCCTTTCTTGAGACCTGTGTTTGAAAATTGAATTTTCTATTATGTTCTGACGTTTTTGTCAAAAAGGTCTGGAAATCCCTTACTTTGTTGAATGACCATCTCCTTGCCTGAAATGTTATGCTTAACTTTGCTGGGTAGTTGATCCTTGCTTGTAGTCCCAGCTCCTTTGCCTTACAAAATATTGGAGTTCAATTCCTTCAATCTTTTAATATAGAAATTGCAAGGTCTTGTGTGATCCTGACTATAGCTCCTCAATATTTGAATGGTTTCTTTATGGATGACTATAGTATTTTCTCCTTCACATGATAGTTCTGGAATTTGGCAATGATATATCTTGGGGTTTTGAGTTTGGGATCCCTTTCGGGAGGTGAATGGTGGATTCTTTCAATGACTATTTGCGCTCTGGGTCTAGCACTTCTGGACAGATTTCCTTGATGATTTCCTGGAAGACATTGTCCAGACTCTTTTTTTCATCATCACTTTCTGGCAGGTCAATAATTCTTAATTTTTTTTCTTCTGGATCTATTTTCCAGGTCAGTTGTTTTTCCAATTAGATATTTTACATTTTCTTCTATCTTCCATTCTTTAAACTTTGTTTGGCTGATTCTTACTGTCTCATAGAGTCAATTGTTTCTACTTGTCCAATTCTAATTTTTATCAAATTAGTTTCTTCAGTTAACTATTGCATCTCCTTTTCCATTTGTCCAATTGTTCCTTTTAAGAAGTTATTTTCTCCAGTTAATTTTTGTACTTCTTTTTCCATTTGTCCAATTTTCCCAGTTAGGTTTTGTGTTTCCTTTCCCATTTGTTCAATTTTCCTTTTTGAAGAGTTGTTGTCATCAGTGAATTCTTTTTTTCATACTTTTAAAATCATTGGCCAATTTTTCTTCTATTTCCTTCTTCAGCCATTCCAAGAGAGCTATTTGTGAATGCGAGAAGTTCATAGTCCCTTCTGAAGTTTCAGATGGAAGTACAGTCTCACTACTATCCTCTTTGGTATTTGTGCTTTGGTCTTTGTCCCCATAGAAAGATTCTATGTTTTTTTCACCCTTGTTTTGCTTTTTCTTGTTCATGATGGTGATTGTGTGTTTTGGCTTCTGGTTCTTTCTGTTAGAAGGTACACAACTTGGTGTTGAGGTGACTGGTGTGACAAAGCTAAAAGCAGATGTCTTTTTATCTTTTTGTTTTGTGTTTCCCCTATCAGCCTTGGGGTTAGCTTGTTAAGTGTGGGGGAGGAGTGGTCTGGTCATGGGAGATCTCCTTAGCTGAGCTGAGGCAAAGGCAAGCTCAGGGTTTGGTGATCCCAGCTGCCCTATTGTCTTCCTGTTTCCCCTGGAGTGCTGAGGCCTGTCTAGATCCTAGTGTGAGTTTCCACCCCTCCTGGGGCTCCATCTCCTAGCTTGGGGCACACCTGGATGCTGGATCCTAGTGCAAGTTTCCACTGCCCTGGGGCCCCTCTCTTACCAGTTCACCTCTACCACAGTAGGAGGAATCCCCCTTAGCTATTTTCGTAGCCTCAGGTGTTACCAGGCTATTTGCCCCTTCTAATATTCCCACTGATCCAGGATTTTTCTGGGGAAATATTTTATGGTTCTTTCAAGGTCATCAAGGGGGGAGGAGGGAGCATTTATTTACTGATCACTCCACCATCCTGGGTCCCAAAAGTTAAAGTAGATGAGTTACACCGTTTAATATGCAGGCTGAAAGTCTCAGGAGCTGCTGAAGCGGATATCTGGGGCTCAGCGGCTGTCACTTGCTCGGCTCTGTTGGTCTCTCACCCTGGGCTGCCATTCCACCAGTTCCATCTGCTGCTGCCTCAGGTCTCCCCAGAGCCCTCCCACTCCTCTGTGCTGGACCCACTGCACTCTGTGTTGTGGGCTTACCCCCATGGAACAGATCCTTTCTGTCAACCTTCCAGTCTGTCCTGGGCTGTGAATCTGCCACCATCAGTCTCCTATTGGATTCTGCACCTCCAAAATTTGATCAGATTCTCTTTTTAGAGGTATCTGAAGGTATTTGTCTAAGAGCTTAGGTGAGTCATTGCTCTCACTCCACCATCTTGGCTCCGCCCTTGATTTTTCAACCTAACTCTAATTTATCCTAATTGATTTTCATCCTAGATTAAGTACAATGGTGTAGTCAACATTTTTAAATTTCTGTGTTCATTAGTTATTTTTCCCAAATTTATATCATCTGCAAACTTTGTATTAGAAAAAATTCCACCTACCTATTTTTTCAAACCACTGAAAAAAAATGTTAATCATCAGAAGTTTAAGCAAGAGATCACTGGGCTATCAGCTTCAAAGCTGATATCAGAGCATTAATAACTTCTTTTCAGTATCTGATCATTCAACTGGCTCTATATCAACCTGACTTTTCAATTTATACACTACAGGATTACATTTTTCCCCACAATAATAGTGTAAGAGATTGTATCAAATGTTTTCCTAAAATCTAAGTAAACCCTATAACATTGTCCTGATATACCAGTTTAGTAATTCTGATGCCTACACACACACACACACACACACACACACACACACACACACACAGAAAGGGAGATGGAGACAGGGAAACAGAGAGAGAGAATATTCCTTCTCAATGAAATCACAGTGGCTTTCATGATCATCTTTTTAATATGTTCTGATATCTTGACAAGATTTTACATCATGAGCAATGGTTTATATTTCATAAGCTAGATTCTCTCTACTATTTTGAAAATTGAAACACCTGTCCCTCTCTAGTTTTATTATGCCTGGCCCATTCTCCAGAATCTCTCAGAATTCATCCATTCTTCAGTAGAAAAATAATTACATCTATCAGTAATTCAGTACTCTGTTGAGATTCATCTTAGCCAGCTGTACTGATCACTGTTTAGAAAGGAGATAGATTAAATTAGAGAATGTCCAAAGAAGGGCAATCAGAATATCGGGAGGTTATAAGTCCATGCCATAGGAAGAATAACTAAAGGAACAAGGTGTGTTTAGTTTGGAGAAGAGAAAACTAACAGAGATCAAGGAAGAATGCAATAGTTTCCTTATCATGTTTATGGGAAACTTTCAACAATTATGAAATTTATTAATTCTATTATGTTGGTGTCAGGGCAATTTCTCTTGACTATTTGACTGACTGAAGCCTATCTCCAGTTAATATTAACCTTATCTAGCTAACAACAGTTTCATGTAATAAGTATATTATGGAAGTGGTTGTTTTTTTTTTTTTAATATATCCTGAGATAAGAAATCAAAAGAAAGGAAGAAGAGAATATAGTATCTGCAAATTCTTAATTAAACTCTCCCAAGTGGATTTAACTAACTTTATTTGTACAAGGATATCCCTCACTCTAATCTTCTGGTTATCTTTGTGACATATAAATCTCCCCCTCTCAATTAGCCCACTGTGAATTCTTTAAATGTGGCCTTGTAGCTTTATGATGTGATTTTGGCAAACTAGGTTAAATCTGTAATTTATTTTGTTTGATAGATCTATCTAATTCATTTGGTTTAACCTAATAATATTGAAGGAACCATGAGTTTATGACTGTTTGACTAGGCCTGTGTGACCTTGATGGCCTAAAAGATGATTTATTATATGTTAAAAATATGGATTTCTCTGACATGATTTTAGTCTATCAAAACTTAATTAGAATGCTGATCTCTATTCCATTATTTTTCTGATCTCTGCATCTGTGTTTAATCATAATAAAATTTAGGATTTAATCTCTGAAATTTCTGTATTGTGATAGTTATTTGAGGGCAGTTAATCTATAACATGAATTCAGTGGGAAATATTTTTCCTATGACAACATATTTGAAGGACAATCTTATCAAAGAAGGATTTCTTATCCTTGATCTTGGAGGGCAGAATCAGAAGCAATGGATAAAAGTTTCAGACATAAATTTTTACTTGACATAAGACAAAGAAATTCCTAAAGATTAGAGATGTTTAACAGTAGAATGAACTGTCTTAGGGGCTAGTGCATTCCCCTTCTTTGGAATTCATCAAGCAGAGGCTGGACAATCGCTTTTGAGGTTCAATGCATGGTTTTAGGGAAGTGTGCTGTGTCTTCTTTCACTTTTCAGCCTCTAATATTTTCAAATTAGCAAGAACAGTTAGGTTCTGTCTTACTACCCTCTCCTTATCATTAGTATCAGTTACATAATAATAACTTTTGTTCTCTCATTTCCAATCCAAAAATCTTTACCTTTGACGCAGAAAACAGAAAGTCAAAGTTCAGCAAACCTGCTTTCCCTTTTTCATCAGTTTTAATTGTTCCATTCACCCTCAAAGGTAATTGTCTTTATGTGAATTTTCCTCTCATGTCTGATACAGGAAAACAAAAATATTTATAGTATAATATAATATAATATGATAATATTATATTAAATATCATCTTTGACTTCTCTCTCCTTCTTCTACCCCTGCATCCATTCAAACTAGTTACTAAATTCTTTTGATCTGACTTCTCAAATTCTCCCTCTTTCCATTTCTCCTACCGCTGCCCTGGTTCAGAACCTTTATCCTTCTCACCTAGACTATCACCAGAATCTTCCTAACTCTAGTCTCTTCCTTCCATATTGCATCTTAAGCCTAGCAGAGAAACTAAAAATCCTAATAATTTCTCTATGCATCTGGCCATTCAACCAGCTCCAAATCAAACTAAGTGGATTATTTTAGAGTTCATATCATGACATCTTTAAATAATAATTATAATAATCTGAATGATGTTGTCAAGCATATTCTTAAAATGAAGGTAATCTATGTTTGCATTATTCTCTTGATATATCATTTTAATGCATAAATCCTGACACCCTCCAATTTCCCAAAAAGACGTGCCTTCTTGATGAAGCTATATAGTCTTTGGAGGGGTTACTACTTCTTTTTCTAGGTGTTCATTACTATGTGCATGTATGGATTCATGCATGCATACATGTACGTACAGGTATGCCATATGTACAGAGGTATACATATATAAGCATGTGTATATACACACATAAAATATGCATGCATGTTTGTATTTATGTGCATATGTACTTATCTATGTGGATATGTGTACACACATATGTGTATAGTCTATAATATCTATGTGTGCATGTATACTCACATATAAACATGTGTACATGTGTTTATATATGCATATATAAATACTTTTATTTATATAAACCATTGTTCCTGATTATATGTATGTATGTATTAACAAAATTATGTTAGTGAGACAGAGAAATCATCTTTTAACATACAGTCGTCTTTATGAATCTTTAGGTCATAAAGGTCACATGGGCCTAGTCAAATTGAATTAAAATTTCATACTTCCCTCAGTGTATTAAAAATTAAACAAACTAAGTTAGATGAATTTAGCAAGCAAATTAAACTACAAATTTAAACCATGAATTTGCAAAAATCTACATTATAAAACTACAAGACTACATTTAAAGAATTCACAATGGGATAACTGAGAGGGGAAATTTACATGTCACAAAGATAATCAAAGAGGTGTAGGTTTGTGTGTTTGCATTTATATGTATGTATACACATATTGTGTGTGTATATGTACATATAGACATGTACATGTCTGTATGTACATACACATGTGTATATTATACCTATAAAATATATGTATATTCACATGTGTAAATACATGTGTATACCTGAAGTTTCCCCCTAGTAAGCAGGGAATAACCTTCTTGAATATGTGTATTTGTGTACACACAAGTATGCATACACATATATTCATATATATTCTATATATACACACATATATGTAAGTTACTACACACACACACTTTTATTTGTGTACTGGTCTTATCCACTGAATCATGTTATAAAAGCCTTAATGATGGAGACAATATTCTATTCTCTTTTATATTCAATTTACTCCCAAGCTTTTATTAAGTGAATGCTATATAGTAAGAACTGTATTTGGTTCTGGAAATACTAAGACAAAAAAATAAAATAGTCCTTGACCTCAAGAAACGTACATTCTACTTACTGGGGGAAACATCAGATATACAAATATGTGTATGTATGTATGTATGACTCAGTTCAAATATCTGGACAATGTAGCTCATGGATTTTGTTACTCATGTTCTACCAGTATCCTATTCTCTCCCTCTAGGCTGACTCACTTAACCCTGTCCTGCAGTACCATAAATCTGTTCTGGAGAGATTCTCCCCATCAAGCAATAGATAGGTATAGGACCATACAGGCTTTCTCCACCACTGCCTCTTGAAAATAACACACGGTAATGTTTTAGACAGTCTCAACACGTCTTCTCCCACCAAAGTAGATGTAAAGTCTGTCTTTCTCCCCTCCATTTCACCCTCTCAAATATGGGAAGGTGCTAAAGGGGAGTATAAGCAACGCTCCTCTCTCAGATAGTCAGGAGGCGGAGCCAAGATGGCGGAGTGAAAGCAACGACTCACCTAAGCTCCTGGAAAAACTCCTTTGGATATCTCTGGGGGGAGAGTCTGACCAGACTTTGGAGGTGTAGAATCCAGTGGGAGACGGACTTTGACAGATTCGGAGCCCAGGCTGGACTGGAAGGTCCACGGGAGGGATCTGTTCCGCGGGGGTAAGACCCCGGCGCACAGCGCGGCGCAGTCGGCGCGGCAGGGCGGAGGCGACCCGAGGGGCCCGAGAGTGGCGGGCGAGACCAGCGGAGCAGGAGATAAGCCAGGCCGAGCCAACGATATCAGCGCAACAGCCTTTGAAATCTTCAGCCTAAAGACGGGACTTCAGTGGGTCACTACTTGAACATCCAGGAGCTGGGATGCCGGAGTGATCAGTAAGTGCTCTCCCCTCCCCCCCCCCGATGACTGTGAGGGAACCATAAAATTCTTCCCCAGATTAATCCTGGATAAGTGGGAACAGCAGAAGGGGGCGGGTGGTCTCATAACACCAGAGGCTGGAAAAGTGGCAAAGGGGGATTCTTCCCACCATGGTGGAGGCTATCTGGAGGGACAGACGACCCAGGGCAGAGAAAATTCGCACTGAGACCCAAGCAAGCCTCAGCCTGGGAGACGAGCCCCAGGAGGGGCGGGAACATGCATTAGCCTCTAGGCGTGCCCCAGCCCTCCAGGGGAAAGGGAAGACAATAGGGAAGCTGGGATCACGATCCCCGGACCTTGCCTTTGCCTCAGGCCAGCTGAGGAGATATCCTGAGACCAGACCACACCTCCCACACACCTATCAAGCTAACCCCAGGGTTGATCTGGGAAACAACAACAACAACAACAACAACAAAAAAAAAAAAGCCTGCTTTTAGCCTAGACAAACATCAACTCAACTTAAAAGCTCTGTATCTTCTGACTGAAAGAACCAAAAGCTACAACACTCAGCCAACATCATAAATCGGAAAAAGCAGACGAAAAGTGAAAAAACCATAGAATCTTTCTATGGGGATAAGGACCAAAACACAAACACCAAAGAGGTCAGAGCTGAGACTGTACTTCCATCTGAAACCTCAGATGGGACTATGAATTTCTCGCAAGCACAACTAGATTACCTGGAACGTCTGAAGAAGGATATAAAAGAAAAACTGGCCAATGATTTTAAAACTATAAAAAAAGAATTCACTGATGAGAACATCAATCTGAAAAAGAAAATTGAAGAAATGGAAAAGGAAGTTCAAAAATTAACTGGAGAGAATAATTCCCTAAAAGGAAGAGTTAATCAAACAGAAAAGGAAACTCAAAACCTAATAGGGAAAATTGATCAGATGGAAAAGGAAACCCAAAACCTAACTGGGAAAATTGGTCAAATGGAAAAAGAAGTACAAAAATTAAATGGAGAAAATAGCTCCTTAAAGGGAAAAATTGGCCAGATGGAAAAGGAGATGCGAAAGCTAACTGAAGAAAACAATACGATCAAGATTAGAATTGGGCAAGTAGAAACTAATGACTCAATGAGGCAATAAGAATCAGTCAAACAAAATCTAAAGAATGAAAAGATAGAAGAAAATCTAAAATATTTAATTGGAAAAACAACTGACCTGGAAAATAGATCCAGGAGAGAAAATCTAAGAATTATTGGCCTGCCAGAAACCCATGATGAAGAAAAGAGTCTGGACAATATCTTCCAGGAAATCATCAAGGAAAACTGCCCAGAAGTACTAGACTCACAGGGCAAAATAGTCATCGAAAGAATCCACCGTTCCCCACCGGAAAGGGATCCCAAACTCAAAACCCCAAGAAATATAGTTGCCAAATTCCAGAGCTATCAAGTGAAGGAGAAAATACTACAAGCAGCCAGAAAGAAACAATTTAAATATCAAGGTCACACAGTCAGGATCACACAGGACCTTGCAGCTTCTACATTAAAAGATCGAAAGAATTGGAACCCAATATTCCGTAAGGCAAAGGAGTTGGGACTCCAACCAAGGATCAACTACCCAGCAAAGTTCAGCATAACATTTCAGGCAAGGAGAAAGTCATTCAACGAAATAAGGGATTTCCAGAGCTTCCTGACCAAAACACCAGAACTCAATAGACAATTTGATCTTCAAATGCAGGTCTCCAGAGAATCATAAAAAGGTAAACAGAGGGGAAAAAACAAAAACAAAAACTTGCAACTCAATTAGGGCAATCTGTTTACCTCCCTATAAGGGAAGATGATACCTGTTAATCTTGAGAACTGTGCAGCTATTATGATAAAAGGGATATATATAGAGGGAACGGGCATAAAGTAAATGATGTCATGTCAAAAATATGATTTAAGTATGAGAAGGGAATGTAATAGGAGGTGTGGAAAGGGGGAAGCAGAAAATGGCAAATTATATCACAGGAAGAAGTACAAAACTATAGTAGAGGGAAGGAGGGGAGGGAGATGAGCATTGTTTGAGAGGTACTCTCATCTGATTTGTTCAAAGGAGGGAACAATAATCTTAAGCAGATAATCCTAACTAGCTCTATAGGTAGTAGGAGGGGAAGGGGGAAGAAAGGGGAGGGTGGCTAAAAGGGAGGAAAGAAGTAATAAGAGTAAAGGGGACTAAAAGGGAGGGGGGCTAAAAGAAGGAGGGGAAGGCTGCAGGAGGAGGGGGAGAAAAGTGAATACTATTGAGGAGGGGAAGGGAGACGGGAGAGTTAAAAGCACAAATGGTGGGAAAGAGGGTGGAGGGAAATACACAGATTGTAATCATAACTGTGAATGTGAATGGGATGAACTCTCCCATAAAACGGAGACGGATAGCAGAATGGATTAAAAGCCATAATCCTCTCTCAGATAGTCCATGGTGATAGAATACACTTCTGCTTTTCTCCACCCAATCAGTTCTCAGCCAAGCAATGCCTGATTTCCACTCAGCATGGCTCCCAGGAAAACAACTGAAGATCTTTCCTGTCAGTCAATCAGGATGAATACTTGCTCACTCCTGTATTGTTTTGCATGCATTCTATTCCTGATTCCTCCTGTGCTCAGTTTCTTCTGCAACTATATCTGTTTTCTTTCCTACCTTCTCCCATTCTTTAATATATCTGATTAGAGCCACCTCACAAGCACTGACCCATCTCCAATTTGTGATGTGAAACTCAAACCTATCAGTATAATCACAAAAGTCCTTACCTAAGCTTCCCATATCACCTTAATAGTTAAGTTATTTTACACTTTAACAGTTATCACAATCTGAAAATAGCCATATGCAAATGAATTGATAGGCAGGATTGCAGTGCAGTGATCTTTAGTTCAGTCAGTGCTCCGACTTAAGACAGGTCGTCTTAGTACATCTATTTGAGGGATACTTTTCTCTCAAGTACTCAGAAGAGACTATCTCTTCTCAACCTTTTTGTTTTTTAGTCTGACAGGCTGTATTCTTCTCAAGCTGATTTTATCAGTTTTTCTTACACATATTTTTTTCTTGCCCTTTTTCATCAACCAAAATATCCACCTACAAAATAAATAGCAGCTTACACACATACATACCATACTTACACACATAAAAAAAATTCAAAGTAACTGGAAGGGGAAGGGGGAACTAACAATTATGAAAATAGAGAAAGGTCTCTTCTGGGGAAAGGCACTTGAGCAGACCTATGACAATATCTGTGAGTTCTAAGAGATGTGATAGAAAAGAGAACATTCCAGGTACAGGGAATATCCTGTGTAAGTATTATAGACAATAAGGCAAATGAGGTAAGACATAGAACTGGACATGCTGAGAACATCAGGTAAAGCAATTAGACAATTAGACTAGAAAATAGACCACATGAGGGGGAATACTGTATAACCAGCTTGAAAAGGTAGACTAGGGATAGATTGTGAAAAATTTTAAGCATCAAAAACAGGAATTTCTATTTTCATCTTGAGGTAACAGTAAGCCCCAGAAGTTTCTTGAGTAGATGACATAGCAGGAACTATACTTCAGGAATAGTGATTTGGAAAATATATTGAAAAGATATAAGGCTGGGTATAGGAACCTAATTAGAAGGCTACTGCAACAATCTAGATGAAAAAATAGGTTGAACTAGGTTAGTAGTCATTCAAGTGAAGAGAAGGGGCCAAATGCAGACAATGTGGACTTTCTTGTATCTTCCACAGGGGCCAGTATAAAATAGTGACTTTTTTTCCAGACTATCTCCCTATCAGGTGCCCACACAGCAAACGATAGCAGCCACTCACAGATTAGATACCATTACTAATTGTCGTAAGAGTTTTCATCTGTTCTCTTTTCAATCTGAGCCATTTTTCTCCTCCTTAGGCAGTCTGATGGCCTCCACTCATGGAGGTTTTACCATCTTAATACTGGATTTAGTTTGGACATGTGATCAGCTTGGACATGTGTAGCATAGAACTCTATCAATACACCAGCATCAGCCTATCAAGTGGGAAAGATTATAGGTATGTACTACCACATTAAATTCTAACTTTAAATAACCAAAAAATCAATAAATTGATACCTTTTATGAGCAAAATGTAGATCTATTTACCAGTAGTTCAGGATGTAAGCTCAGGCAGTATCTTCTCTTTTCACACAAGCTGACATGAAATCTTTCTACAACATGCCATTCTGTTTAAATGTATATGCTATTATATGGTCCCACCAGCATTAATCACTCATATCTAACGGGTAATTGAACTGCTGAAATAAGACAGTCCTTGTCACTACCTTTCATGTCTCTGTGGGTCAACCAGCTTTATTTTAATAAGTGTATTAATGTGGAAACAGAATGTGAAACAATCATGGCCCTACTTGACAGAAGGAATTAGTTGGATATCTGGGAGAGAATGGAGACCCCTTTAGTCCAGAGGTATCAAACTCAGAGAGGGAAAGGTAGCTAGCAAAACTCCCAAGTAAGGCAGTCGAGCCTGAACCAGATTAAAACTGAGAAATGTTTAGTAAAATAAATAAAAATACAAAACTATATATATACATATATATACATAATGCTAATTTGTGGTTTTCTAAATCAATGTGCTGCTCTCAGGGATCCATTTATATTTGTTTGACACCTCTGCCATAGATGAGCCAAGATAAATGAGATAAGCAGAGTCCATGGGTAGGTGACAAAATTGTTGGTGAGAAATTGGACTTGCTCAAGTCAGGAGTGAAAGTCCTCCTGGGAACAGGGACATGTAATTTAGAACTACAAAGGAATTTAATAATCATCTACCTCACCTCCTTCATTTTATAGATAATGACAAGGAGGTCTAGAGTGATTGATTTTCCCAACATCACCTCTAATTTTCATCCTGAGGTTTCTTAGAAGTAAGAAGTTTGGAGTATAATTTGGATCTCAGTCCAGTGCTCCTTCAAAGCTACATAGGTCAGATTAGATGAACAGATAAATAGAATTGAGCAGGGAGTAATTATTCTAAATTTGAAAAACACTATTACAACAAATCTCCCATCTCCTAGTCATCACCCTCTTTACTTCATGTCAAAAGCTCAAAGTCTGAAAGCAAAGTATCACATTTTGAACGCACAATATTGGCAACTGAATTAAGAAGTACATTAGTGATGACATTAATAAAGCTAACACATTTTCAATTCAGATGATTACTTTTTATAAGCAGATGTGAAGTAATATTTATGTCTCAGAATCTCAGGAAAAAAAAAACATTGATAGCCAGCTTAAAGTCAAGCAGGAAAAAACTTATATATTCTATTTTTTAGCAAATATTTTCACATCATATAAACCAACAAAGATGTTTAAGTAGATTAAGCAGCATGTCTTCTATGGGATGGAATTAGAGAAGGGGGAAACAAATGGTTTTGAGAGGAACTGGGTTGATAAAATGTAGAAATCAGAGGAACAGGGGAAGTCCAAGTGGGCAATAATACAAAAGTACCAAGAAGAAATGGACATGGGAAGGAGGGAGTATAGTAGTCCCCGAAAGGGGGACTTTCATTTATATTAATTTATACATTTCATTATATATTTATGTACATTTCACATATATTCAGTCAGGTACAAGTTACCCCTACAGAACTTTATATTGTACAATATAAAATTACTACACAAGAAACTAAGGAGGAGAAGTGTCCTTCTGAGAAAGATGTATTGATCTTGGAGACATAAATCCAAAAAGCATAAAACAATATAGCTAATAGCAGGGTTGTGATATTAGCGGCCTCAAAAATAAGATGCTCCAAAATTTGTGACAGAAAAAAGAATGTCATCTGGTTGTGCGTAACAATCTCTTCAATTAGATACAAATTCTCAAAAGGTAGCCTGTACCTTACACTTCTTTTAAATAACCCTCAATTTATTAACATAATGTA
Source organism: Notamacropus eugenii (assembly GCF_028372415.1). NCBI lineage: Eukaryota > Metazoa > Chordata > Mammalia > Diprotodontia > Macropodidae > Notamacropus > Notamacropus eugenii. Next base: position 280,395,995 of record NC_092877.1, read on the forward strand.
GTAAACACAGTAGATACTCAATAAATGTTTGTGGAATGAATGATTAATTAGAATATACAAAAGAAATCAAAGAGTGATTGTGCTTTTCCAGATGGAATTCACATGGTTCAATCTCACTCTGTTAGGATGCATCTACTCCCACATCTCAGGAGGGATAATTAGAAAAGACATATGGTCCATATGCCTTCAGAATGCTGGAGACACCCCTCTACTGGAGAACGTGAACAAAGTGAGAAGATGTAAATAGGTTGCAATCTAACCTAGGATAGTGAATATGCCAATGCAATAATATATACATGAAAATACCCAAGGATAAGTCTCTGTCTTATTATTTACTCATAGATAGCTAAGCACAGATGATTGTGTGCTTACCTTGCAGAAATATAAATTGCAGTGACAATGTTCTAGATGTCGTATGTTCTAGATGAACTGCTGATTGAATCAGTAGAGTTTACACAAGGACAGTTCCTAGACTGATAATATCATAGGTCCTGTCAAAAGCAAAACATCTACCCCCCCCAAAAAAAAACCCCAAAATTCCAAATGCTGATAATCTCATTTGGTTGGTTATATAAATTTCCTTTTATATGTCTGCATATACCTTTGAGCAGCAGTTTATTTTTTCTCCAGTTACATGTCAGGAAAATTTTTAGCCTACATTTTTATAGGATTCTGAGTCCCAAATTTTTCTCCCTACCTCCTTCCCCTCTCCTTTTCTGAAAATAGTAGGCAGTTTGGTGTATACATGCAATATCATATGAAAATATTTCCATATTAATTACAGCTGTGAAAAAAGAAAGAGATCAAAAGAAAAAAAACACAAGAAAGAATGAAATAAGTAAAAAAAAATGCTTCAAACTGCATTCAAGTTCATCAGTTCTTTTTCTGGATATGAATAGCAATTTCCTTTATCAGTGATTTGTACTTGTCTTGGATCATTGTGTTGCTGAGAAGAGCTGAGTCATCCAGTTTCTCATTACACAATGTTGCTGTTACTGTATATAGTGCTTTTCTGGCTCTGCTGATTTCACTTTGCATCAGTTTGTACAAGTCTGTTCAGGATTTTCTGAATCTGCTTGGTCATCATTTCTTACTGCGCAATAGTATTCCATTACATTTGTATACCGCAGGTTGTTCAGTCATTCACCAATTAATAGACATCGCCTCAGTTTCCAATATTTTGCCACCACAGAAAGGGCTGCTATAAATATTTCTTAAGATCTTTTTTAATAATCTCTTTGGGATACAGAGCTAGAAGAGAATTGCTGGGTCAAAGGGTATGCACAATTTAATAGCCCTTTGGACATCATTACAAATGGCTCTCTAGAATAGTTGGATGAGTTTACAACTCCACCAATAAAGCATTAGTCTTCCAATTTTCCCATATCTTCTCTTTTATCACTTTCTTGTTTTGTCATGTTAGCCAATCTGAGAGGTGTAATGTGGTACCTCAGAGTTGTTTTGATTTGTATTTATCTTATCAAAAGTAATTTAGAGCATTTTTTCATATGACTCAATAGCTTTAATTTCTTCCTCTGAAAACTGCCTGTTCATATCCTTTGATAATTTACCATTTGGGGAATGACTTGTATCCTTACAAATTTGTATTCTTATAAATTTGACTCATATATTTTAGAAATGAAGCCTTTATCAGAGACACTGGCTATAAAAATTGTTTCCCCGCTTTCCATTTCCCATTCAATCTTGGTTGCTTTGGCTTTGTTTGTGCAAAAAGTTTTCAATTTAATGTAATCAAAATCATCCATTTTGCATTTCATAATGTTATCTATCTCTTGTTTGGGTGATAAATTCTTCCCTTCTCCATAAATATGACAGGTAAACTATTCCTTGCTCTCCTAGTTTGCTTATAGTGTCAGTTTTATATCTAAATCATGTACCCATTTTTATTTTATCTTGGTATACAAAGTAAGATGTTGGTCTATGATGTTGCTGCCATACTATTTTCCAGTTTTCCCAGCAGTTTGTGTTAAATAGTGAGTTTTTATCCAAGAAGCTAGAATCTTTGGGTTTATCAAACAGTAGATTACTATAGCTGTTGCCAATTATTCTTTGTGTACTTAACCTATTCCACTGATTCACTAACCTTTTTCTTAGCAAGTACCAAGTAGTTTTAGTGACTGCTACTTTATAATACAATTTAAGATCTAGTATGACTATGCTACCTTCACTTGAATTTCTTTTCATTAATATCCTTGATATTTTAGACCTTTTGTTCTTCCAGGTGAATTTTTTATTATTTTTTTCTAGCTCTAAAAGATAGTTTTTTGATAGTTTGATTGGTATGGAAACTATCTATTTCCTTCCATCCTAGTCTTCTTCCTGTTTGTCTTCTCCTTTTACCCTTTCCCTCCTCACCAGTATTTTGCTTCTCTCTACTACTTTCCCTGATCTGCCCTCCCTTTTGTCAGTCCCTCTCCGCCTCCCATTCACTTAATCTACTTCCTTCCTACTTGCCTGACAGATAAGGTAGATTTCTGTATTCAATTGACTGTGTATGTGATTCCATCTTTGAGTCAATACTGATGAGAATAAGGTTCAGGCTACACTTGCCACTCACCTCCCCCATCTTCCCCTCAACTGTAATAGGTCTTTTGTACCTGTTCATGTGAAATAATTTAACCCATTTTAATTCTCCTTTCCTTCTGCACCTATTGTACTCCTCCTTCTCATCCCTTACTTTTTATGTCATTCCCTCAAATTCACCTTATCCCAGTACCATCTGTCTATGTATATTCTGTCTAGCTATATTATTAGTGATACAATTTTTAAGAATTACAAGTATCATCTTCACATTTAAGAATGTAAATAGTTTAGTTCTACTGACTGCCTTATGTTTTCTTTTCCCTTTTTACCTATTTATGCTTCTCTTGTATCTGGATATTAGAAATAAAATATTTGGTTTAGTTCTGGTCTCTTTATATATGCTTGAAATGCATCTATTTCATTGCATGATCATTTCCCTGATATATTGTGCTTAATTTTCTAGGTAAGAGATTCTTGGTTATTATCCTAGCTCCTTTGCCCTATGGAATATCATGTCCCATGATCTCTGATCCTTTAATGCTGCAGCTTGCAAGTCCTATGTAATCCTTATTGTGACTCCACAATATTTGAATTGTTTCTTTCTATACACTTAGAGTATTTTTGCCTTGACCTGATAGTTCTAAAATTTTGCTATAATGTTCCTTGGAGTTTTTATTTTGAGATTTCTTTCCTGAGGTTATCAATGGATTCCTCGATGCCTATTTTGCCCTCTGGTTGCAGGACCTCAGGGTACTTTTCCTTGATAATTTCTTGAAAGATGCCATCTAAGTCCTCCTTTTAATTATGTCTTTCAGGTAGGCCAATGATTCTGATATTGCCTCTCTGGGATCTATTTTCCAGGTAAAATATGATTTTATATTTTCCACCATTTATTTCCTTCTTCCAAATTTGTTTGATTGATTTTTAATGTCTCATAGAGTCACTAGCTTCCACTTGCCCAATTCAAACATTTAACATATTGTGCTCCTCAGTTACCTTTTGTACTTTCTTTCCCATTTGGTCAATTACATTCTTCAAGGAGTATTTTTCTTCAGGGGATTTTTGTATATCCTTTTCCATTTGGCCAATTCTACTTTTTAAACAGTTTTCCAAGTTGTTGAATTGTTGTTTGTAATGTTTTTGCATCACTCATTTCTTTTCCCATTTTCTCTTATATATCTCTTATATGATTTTTCAGCTCCATCTTGAGCTCTTCCATGAGTTCTTTCTGGGCTTGAGACCACTTCTCATGTTTCTTTGCAGTTCTACCCATAGATTTTGTTTTTTTACATTTTTGTCCTCTTCTGAGTTTGTGTCTTGGTCTACCATGTTACCACAATACCTTCCTATGATTAGATTCTTTTTTTTTTTCTAATGCCAAAGAAAAACAAAGTTCAATAAAGATTCATCATACTGGGTTGACTCTTTTTTAAAAAAAAATTATTTATTTTTAGTTTTCACCATTCATTTCCACAAGATCTTGAGTTCCAAATTTTCTCCCCATCTCTCCCCTCCCCCCAACCCAAGACATCATGCATTCTGATTATCCCTTACCCCCAATCTTCCCTCCTTTCTATCACACCCCTCCTTTCCCTTATCCCCATTGTCTCTTTTCTTGTAGGGCAAAATAGATTTCTATACCCCATTATCTGTCTTTATTTCCCAATTGCATGCAAAAATAATTCTCAACATTTGTTCATAAAACTTAGAGTTCCAACTTCTCTCCCTCCCTCCCCACCCATCCCCACTGAGAAGGCAAGCAATTTAATATAGGCCATACATGTGTAGTCATGCAAAAGACTTCCATAAGAGTTATGTTGTGAAAGACCAACTATATTTTCCTCCATCCTATACTGCCTCCCATTTATTTTATTTTCTCTTTTGACTTTCTCCCTCCTCAAAAGTGTTTACTTCTAATTGCTCCCTCTTTCCATTTTTCCTCTTTTTTATTATCCTCCCCCCATCTCACTTATCCCCTACTCCCCTACTTTCCTGTAGTGTAAGAGAGATTTTCATACCAAAATGAGTGAGCATATTATTCCTTCCTTAAGTCAAATGTGATGAGAGTAAGCTTCACTTTTTCCTCTCACCTTTCCCCCTTTTCACCTCCAATGAAAAAGCTTTCTCTTGCCTCTTTTATGAGATAATTTGCCCCATTCAAATTCTCCCTTTCTCTTCCCAATATATTCCTCTTTCACCCCTTAATTTTATTTTTTTAGATATCATCCCTTCCTATTCAACTTACCCTGTGTCCTCTGTATACATATATGTATATAATCTCTCCAACTACCCAAATACTGAGAAAAGTTTCAAGAGTTACAAATATTATCTTTCCATGTAGGAAGGTAAACAGTTTGACTTTAGTAAGTACCTTATGATTTCTCTTTCCTGTTTAGCTTTTCATGTTTTTATTGATTCTTGTGTTTGAAAGTCAAATTTTCTATTCAGCTCTTTCTATTCAGCTTTTCACCAAGAATGCTTGAAAGTCCTCTATTTCATTGAATGACCATTTTTTCCGCTAAAGTATTATGCTCAGTTTTGCTGGGTAGGTGATTCTTGGTTTTAATCCCAGTTCCTTTGACTTCTGGAATATTGTATTCTAAGCCTTCAATCTCTTAATGCAGAAACTGCTAGATCTTGTGTTATCCTGATTGTATTTCCACAATATTTGAATTGTTCCTTTTTGGCTGCTTGCAATATTTTCTCCTTGACCTAGGAACTCTGGAATTTAACTTCAACACCCCTAGGAGTTTTCCTTTTGGAATCTCTTTCAGGAGGTGATCAGTGCATTCTTTCATTATTTATTTTATCCTCTGGTTCTAGAATATCAGGGCAGTTTTCCTTGATAATTTCATGAAAGATGATGTCTAAGCTCTTTTTTTGACCAGGGCTTTCAGGTAGTCCCATAATTTTTAAATTGTCTCTCCTGGATCTATTTTCCAGGTCAGTTGTTTTTCCAATGAGATATTTCATATTGTCTTCTATTTTTTCATTCTTTTCATTTTGTTTTGTAATTTCTTAGTTTCTCATAAACTCATTAGCTTCTATCTGCTCCATTCTAATTTTTAAAGAACAATTTTCTTCAGTGAGCTTTTGAACCTCATTTTCCATTTGGCTAATTGCTTTTTAAAGCATTCTTCTCCTCCTTGGCTTTTTAGACCTCTTTTGCATTTGGTTTAGTCTATTTTTAAAGGTATTATTTTCTTTAGCATTTTTTGGGTGCCCTTTAGCAGACTGTTGACTCGCCTTTCATGATTTTATTGCATTGCTCTCATTTCTCTTCCTAATTTTTCCTCCACCTCTCTTACTTGATTTTCAAAATTATTTTTGAGCTCTTCCATGGCCTGAGATCATTGCATATTTATTTCGGAGGTTTTGGATGCAAAAGTCTTCACTTTTATGTCTTTTTTCCCATTTTCCCAGTCAGTTACTTGACTGTTGAGTCCTTTGTCAAGAGGAGGGTATACTCTGGGAACCTGTAAGGTCTCAGTTCCTCCAAGGTGGCACAATCAAGGGAGAGGAGTATCTTCCTCTCCTGGCCTGTGCTCTGATCTGGGAGCAACCACTAGTACTCTTCTACCCAAGATCTGTGAGTAAGATTCCCTGTCCAGAGCCTCAACCAGCTCCACCAGCTAGTGTTCCTCCTCACCCCAGGACCTCCACTCAGTCCTGAGATCAAGATCACAAGCTCCATTTCCCCAGGGTCTTTAGTCCAAGGGCTCCAAAAATGAAAACTGTATCTGCCTGGGGCTGGGGCTTGGGCAGGACCCTGATCCCTTCTCACCCAAGTGAAAGAGCTTTCTCACTGATCTTTGAAGCTGTCATTAGCGTTTATGGGTTGAGAAATCTGGGAACTGCAACTGATACCCGTGATGCCCTGAAGCCTGCTCTGGTCCTGTTTGTGCTGTGCCAAGTAACCAAAGCAGGGATGTGCTCCACTCTGGGCCTGGTATGATAGACCTTTCCTGTTTGCCTTCCACACTGTCTTGGGCTGAAAAATCTCTTTCACTCTGTCATTTTGTGACTTTTGCTGCTCTAGAATTTGTTTGGAGTCACTTTTTTGATAGGTATTTTATAGGTATCTTTTTTTAGGTATTTTTTGGGCTATGGGAGGAGAGCTACAGCAGGTCCTCTTTCTACTCAACCATCTTGGCTCTGCCCCTGGGTTGACTCATAAGGAGCCTAAGCATTTGTAATGCTAGTATTAGCAATTGGGTCAGATAGAATCTCAGCTAGACAGAGTCTGAGCTGGATTGAATATGAGCTGGTCAGATTCTTTTTTGTTGTTGTTGTTTACTGCTCACCTTTTTTTCCTTTTCTTTTAAATTTGAGCTCTGCTCCTGGGGTGGAAGGGACACTGTCTCTGGCTTCTTGTGCCAGCGTCTACAGGCCCTGAACATTTATTTGGTGCTGTACTGATGTTGCCCTGAGGCTCATGGAGGAAGCTCTTGTCTGGTACTATGTTGAGGGGGTGGGGTGATGGGTAGCTGGCACTGCTAGAGGGCATAGGAGTCTGGCAGCTTACCTGGTTCTGAGGTAGGGTCCTACTGGGGGGGGCAGTGGGGTTTTTGCATTTCCCCAGGGCTACATTGAAGCTTGTGGATGTCTGGTCACTAGTGTTTGTGTGTTTGCCCTGGATTGTGCTGAAGCACATGTATGTTCTCAGAGCTGGAGTCTGACAGTTCCTCCTATTATGCTAAGGCAGATGAGGGGATCCTGGTGTTTGTATTTGCTTAATCCACTTGGGTTCAGGATCTCCCACTAGTTTGCTTAAGTGGGGCTTGCTGCTGGTTTCCTGTGACACATCCTGTCCTAGAATGTGCTCCCCTTTTATTCAAGTGAGACAGATCTTTGCCACTGATCTTTCAAGTTTCTTAAGTTAAAAAAATTGTTTCACTCCATTTTTTTGCTGTTTCTGCTTTTCCAGGAAATTGTTTGAGGAGCTATTTTATGGTTTTTTGGAGGTGAATACAGGAGAATTACAGCAATTTACTGTTTATCCTGCCATCTTGGCTCCTGAAAGTCATCTTAATTGGAAGTTCTAGGAGAAACTCTTCACTCGACTCTCTAATCAGAAGGACAGATGGCACTGTCACATGGGTATGAGAGGAGCCAGATTTTTTAGTCAGAACAATTACCTGTAAGATTTCCATTTCCAGCCCCACCCCCTTTCATTTTAGAGGGACAAAGGAAATGGGCTTGGTTGAGCAATCATGAATAGGTTGTGAAGATTTCATTATATTGTCTTTGCTCCACCACTACCCTCCCCCCCAAACAACAACAACTATTATTACTCATCTTCTTAACCTCCTTATTACTGACCAGGGTACCACCATTCTTACATCCTCTAAGTTTCAGAAGCTGAGTCATCGTTGACTCCTAATTCTCATTCTAACCAGTTGCGAAAACTTAACTGTTTTCTATTTCTGCAGTATCTTTCACAATCTTCACCTTCTCTATATGCTCAGAGTCACAACACTGTATCACTTCTTAGCCAGGCTGTTTGAGTAGCCTTCTTTTATTTAATTTATTGAATAAAGCAAACATTTCCATAATATAATAAAAAGATGATTGTACATGAAACTGCAAATCTGTTTTACACAACTTGCTATTCCTTTTAAATATATAATAAAGTTTTCATTTAAATTTATTGTTTCTTTTTCCTCTCCTCCCCACCCTACTCTTAGACACAAATAAATATATTTGTAAAATCATTTTATATATACTTTCATTTATCAGTTCTTTGTCTAGATGCACATAATATCTTCCTTCACACATCCTTTATACTTATTTTGGGTATTTATAAAAGTTTTTATAATAGAATTTTAATTGACTTGTCTACCTCAATTCTCTCCTCTTCTACATAGCTGTCAGACTGATTTTCCTAAGATGGTACTTCTGATCACATTATTTCCCACTCAATGAAATATAATGACTCCTTATTTAATCTAGAATTAAATATTATTTCATATTATTCCATCATTTTTAAACTTATATTTTTGTGTATTATAATACATATTATTAGTAGTATAATAGTTCATGGATATAATTTATAAGTAAATATGCAAATATTGGGGTACATCTTGAAAAAATAAAGCAGCTTAAGGTTTTCAAAGCATTTTACACATATCTTTTTCAATGTTCACAGTACCCCTATTACAAAAGTACTATATTACATTCTGACACTGGCCAAATCTCATTATACAGAATTATGGGAAGAAGATATAGACAACCTCAGGGTCAGAAAGGCAAGGGTTCAAGCATCCCCTCTGACTCATTTTGATTGTGTCATCTTAAACAAGTTGCCCAACACCCCAGGTAATTCAATTAAAAAAAAAATAAATCACGAAGCAAAGGAAGAGAGACTTTCGTTACTAAGAATTACCTGTGCCAATGAAATCAGAAATTCAGGTTTTACAGATAAAGAAGTTGAAGAGAGCTTAAATGACTTGCCCAGGGTCATACAATTAGTAAGTGACCAAAGAAGGATTTGGACTTATATTTTCCTGATACCAAGTCCAGCACCCTATTCACTGTGCCACCTAGTGGTACCAATGTTTCCATTTCCCAACCAAGTTGTTACCCTGGTACATCATCAAGAATTGTGATAATTTATCAGTTTTCAGGAAGAATTCTGAATCAAACTATCTTTCTTTGCTCTCTAAAGCATTCCTAAATGGTATTATTTTTGAAAGAATCTTAGGTAATGATGTGATGAAAAATGGAGAATAGGAAGAAAAAGAATGTGAAAAAAATCGTAATGAATACATGAAGAAGCTGGTGTTCAGTCACTGTTAGGCTCATCATTGGAACTCAAAACCTCTGAGACAGGTGTGGGATTTATTAAAGGATCCCTATTTTATTGCCTTCCAACAGTTTAGGCACATCTCAACATGCCAATCACAGCAATAAGGATGTGGTTTGACAAGTGATAACCTTATCACCAATTGAAAATTAATAATAAGGAAAAATCACTACTTATGGTAGAAAAGTTCCTTTGAGGCAAAGGCTTTTGCATTTACGCTGTCATTCTGCATATGCAGACCTTTCCATGGCAATAGTTCCTGAAATTTAAATTTAATGATATACTTTGTAGCCAGAGGGCTGATTTTAATAGAAGTGCTTGTGATCAATGGATGGGGTGAGAAGATTGACCTTTATATTAATTTATATGCACAAATTTTTGTTCCTATTATCCAATAAGATTAATAGGGGATCTAATTTATGTGGTATTACACAAAATCCTGTAGTCATATTAAATTAATAAAGATAAAGAACTGAATGTTTCCCTCATTCATTCTAAGTAAACTAGGAACTTATTAGTGGTTGAATAGAATGAGACCTTAGAGATCATCTAGTTCAGTTCCCTTATTTTATAATTCAGAAGTCTAAAGCCCATAAAAGTCCAGCTATTTGCTCATCCTGAACCACATAGCTAATCATTGGCAGAGATAACACTAAAATCTAGAGCTCCTGCCCCTATTTCAGTAATATTTTCCACCCATCATTCATGTTCAGTGATGGCACAAGTAAGTATAAATTATAGGTATGACAAAGGCTTCATATGCTGCTATTTCAGGGGATGTAGAAGTAGGTGATCATTACCTTGGATAAGTACCTCTGATGTAGTAAGAGAACAATAACCTTATGCCTCTATATTTTGACCTTTATTAGATCAAATCTGGGATATTGTATTTAGTTCTGACCACAAGAATTTAGGAAAGACATTGACAAATACAGAAAAAGGATAACTAAGGTAGCAAAGGGACTTAAGCCCATGAGGCATGAGAATGAGTTAAAGAAACAGGGGATGCTTCACCTGAAGAAGAAAAGACTTGGGGAAGAAGTGAGTTGGCATTATAAGTGGCTTTCCATATTTGAAGATTTTTACATGGTAAAAAAAAAAATCAATTTGTTCTGCTTAATCCCAGAGAACAGAACTAGAAATAAATGCTTGACAATTTGGAGAGACAGGATATAAGGAAAGCTGCCATCACCCCCACCCCCAGCAATTTTTTTTTTTGTTTGAAACAACAAATGCTATCCAAAAGCTGACTCCTCTGCTTTGGATTCCCCTTGATTAGAAATTATTAAAGGAAGGCAGAATAACCACTTACTAGGAATGTTGGAGAATGTACAGGGAGAGTAAAATTAGATGGCTTTTAATGTCTCTTCAAACACTAATATACTACAATCTTACAAAGATATGGTAGAGTGCCAAGCCTAGAGGCCTGTATTGGGCTACCCGAGTCTTTCTTACCTGTCCAGGTCTTCGGCTGGCCACGCCGGATGCACGTATGAGAGAAAGGACGTTCCAGAGTCAAACAGGGGTTGAGCTTTATTACAGGGTTTCGGTTACAAGTGCAGGGGGTCTTCTTTCTTAGGACGAAGAGGGGGAGATTTCCTAAGAAGGCTAAGCTTAAGGGAATGGAAGTAGAAGTACAAGCGGGGAGAGAGGGGGAGGGGAGAGAGGAAAGAAAAGAAGCGGAGCCCTACTTTTCTCTTTGGCTCCACACGTGCTAAGAGCGCTTTTAGGCTTCCTCAATCCTACTTAATCTTCAGCCACACAGTTTGCATCTCAATACCATGCTGTTAGGTAACTAGGTGTGCTCCAATCCGGGACGACCTCGAGGGCAGGGAGACTCCACCCATCAGGTATCTCCGGGGGAGAGGCGGAAATACCCGAGCTAGCCGAGCTAGCTCGGTCTGACCTTCTCGAACCCCCGCTGTTCATGGAGGGCCTCGTAAGACTCTAAGATTTAGAAGTCCCACTTTTACCTGCCCGAGACTGTCCACACGGAATTGAGCTTCCAGTCCCAACAGTAGAGGAGATTAAACTTAGTACAATGGGGAAAGTATTGGTCCTGGAATCAAAGGACCTGGGTTCATATTCTCACTGTGTCACTTGCTATCTTATGTCCTTAGGAAAATAATTAAAATGTTCTAGTCTTTGGTTTCCACATTTGAAAAATGAGTTTGGAATAGATAACCTTTAAGGTCCATTCTTTCTCTTAATTTTTATTCCTAAAATCATTTGAAAAGGGGCTAGAATTAAAATTTGGGGACACCTGGGTTTGGCTCTGCCATTTGCTAGTTGTTTCACCAATGACAAGTCTCTCAGACGTCTCAGGTTTCTCATCTGTAAAATGTAAATAATAACACCTCCATAGTACTTATCTCACAGGACTTTTGTAATATTAATTGCAATCTCACATTGCAAATATTAAAGCATTTTGTAAAGGCCAACAACTATTGTTCTATGAAGTGACATGGATACAGATATCTATAGCTATTTAAAGATACAGTGAAACAAATTTGTCTGCATTAGTCTTCTGATAAATGGGAGAAAAAGCATGTGCTAAAACAAGACAATCCCTCCTCTAAAACAAGTTAACATTCTAATGTGGATAAAACACATAGAGGAAGTACAGCTACAAGAGAGGTTGTGCAACGTAACTGGAGTGCCAGGGCAGGGAAACACTTCCATGGTCAAAAGCTGCCACTTGTCTTTGGGATTTACTGACCAGATATCTTCTTCAAAGTCTTAAGCCCAATTCACTCTGGAGGCCATAGATTGGACAACAGGTCACCACCTACCTAGCACAGAATGAATGTAAATATTAAATAATAACTGTTTCTCTGTTACCCAGGAACCCTGAGGGTCTTCTCCTCCCAATTTGATTTTTTTTTTTATTAAAGGGGCCATCCCTTCTGTAACTGCTTAAAGAAGCCTATTCCTTGAATGTGTGTATCTCACTCAAAATGAGAATCTGATAAGACCTTAACCTAAAATGGCAAGGGTCTCACACTGCATCCTGGGCCATCTCCAGTTATCCTGATAACTATCTGGCCACTGGACCCAGATGGCTCAGGAGAAGAAAGTGAGGTTGGTGACCTTACACAGCCCTCCCTCACTCAAACCAAAGTCAACTGCAAGTCATGTCATCATCTTGATGTCATGGTTCTCTTCCAGAACAAAGGACAAACGCAACAATAATACTAAGGACAGGAAGAAGTAACTGTCTTACATACTTACAAGCTGTATAACCTGAGTAAATCACTTAACCTCTTTCAACTCAGTTGCCTCCTCTGTAAAATAAGGATAATAATTTCGATAGCACACACTTTTTTTAATTCAAGTAAGATAAAGATTTTGACAATTTTTAAATATCTGTTGTAAACAGAAGTCATCAGGGAACAATAGAAATTATCAATAGACACTCATTAGAGAGAGGTTTTAAGGAGCATTCTTGGAGTTAACATACATGAAGTGTGTTGTTCCTTTCTTAATGTTAACAGTGCTGTGGCAATGGCATCTCATCTTCTATGGTTTTCTCCAGTGAGGACTGTACACTTTAATGAATATGGTAATGAAAAAAAGAGTATTTATCATATCTAATGTGACATCTACCCTACAACATAGTCTAGAGCTGATTGCTCACCAGAGGTAAGATAGTTTAAGAGATATAAAGTGATTGCTACTCATTGGCAATGAAATATTCTGATTATCCCACATTGTGAAATGAAAACTAAGAAAAACAAAATAGTAAACTATATCATGACAAGTACACATTTACATAACAAGAAACAGAAGTTAACAAAGAAAGTGAAACAAATAGCTCAATTCAGTTCAACGAACATTTATTAAGCATCCACTGGGTATAGAGTACCTGGGTTATGGGGAAAAGGCAAATATAGATAAGATACAGGTCTCTATCCTCAAGAAGTTTACAATTCTGCATCTAATTACATATTGTAGAAAAGAAAGGTGAGAGGAGTTATTTTCTGAACACATACAGGGAATGTGCATAGATAGCTATAGGTTTGTTTGTTTTGTTTGAATTCAGACTCATATCTCAAAGTATGACCCAAGTAAAATGAATTTGTAAGTTTAAAAAAGTAATAATAATAATTCTTTAAAAATGTTATCATGAACCACTTTTTGCTGATTCAAATTTCTAATTTTTTCACTGTATTAGCTGCTGATGAGAAATATATGCAGACATTTCATACAAGTGCACATCAAAGATAATGCCTAGCCATGTCCAAAAGATTTGTTCATGTCTAATTTAATATCTCAAACAATACATAGCATTTGCCATATTCACTTTTGGTAGCTAAGACACTTCAGAGCATACTGTATACTGAAGTCACAATTCTATGACTTCACTCTCCAGATCAGATGGGACAATGAGGATACATTTTCCCAGTATTTTGAATCAGCAATATTTGGGGAGAAGCACCAAGTGTTTAATGAGAACAAAAAGCCAATAACAACCAGATTAGAAATGAACACTTAGCTCAGGATATTAAATACAATTATATTATTTTTCAAAATAAAAAAGGACCTGAACTCCCAAGAATTGTTAAACTGGGTCAGACTGATGGCCCACCCCACCAGCCCACCAAATGATTTAGCCCAGTTTCTAGTACTAAATCATGAACAGTTTTTCTTCTCTTGCCCTAACCAGAGATCATTGTATGCCACAAGCATCTTTGATAATCTCCATAATTTTCATTAGAGGCAGATTAACTGCAAGTGACACTCTGATATAGATAAAGTATCTAATTCCTTGTTGAATCTTGCTAAGTTATTTGCCTCAGTGAAATATTATGGCCTGGTTCCAGCAGTTAATTATGAGCTGCATAAAAGGTGCTTCCTTCTTCCAAACTTAATTTACAGCTTTTCAATAAGCATTTCCTAGGAATTTGTTCACTGCAGCCAATGAGCCCTAGAGCTTCCGCCTTGCCTCATCCCCCCTCCCTCCTTCCATCGGACTCATATCATCGCTACAACTAATTTCACAGCTCAGTTACATAATCCTTGAAAAACAGATATTTTGCCCAAATCATACAATAAAAATGAGTTAGGGAAGCAGTGCTGAAAGAAAATCACAGTCTTAAAAGGAATATTTATATAAGCATTGTTTATTCATTTCATTAATTTACTGAGAGGTATACCAATAAATAGTCTCTAAACTCTGCAAGAAGGATAAATTATAGATTCTCATTTTTTTTATTATATGACGTCAACATATTATTTCAGTTACATCCTTAAAGCCTGAAACTGTAGGGACATGGCATATGAGATAATAGATGAGTATCCAATGACTATACATCTCTAATTCAGCAGACAATCAAAGAATCTGAGTAATTTATGAATTGCCATTAGAATCCCAAAATTAAATTAGTTCATATGTTTAATAGGTAGTCATTATTATAATCAATACAACTATATGTACTTGAATTTGTATGACTCTCAAAGACTATTTCAGAAAAATAACCATCACATCATCCTGTGTCCATTGCCATTCACCATAATACTGAAAGTGGTTCCCATTCAGTTTGGAGCTGGAAGCAGCTCATTAGTATTAATTAGAAATGTATAAGTATATCAATGAATATTCTCACACTTGTGGAGTTGCTGAAACTACATGTATAAACCTAGATGACTATTCACACTCATTTTTTGCGAATAATTAATAAAATATTAATCTTACCACAATGTCATGATATCAATCTCAAATGTAAAGGAGATATCTCTAAATATATTTACTTCTTTGCAAAGCTGCCAACCCTGACCTGTTAACCCTGATCAATGTTTAAAATGTTTATAATGAAATTGAAAGAACTTTGAAATTTGTCCAAAGCAATCCAATTCAATTTCTTATCTCTCTTCATTTGTGACCTTTCATGTCCCTTGCTACTGTCTATGATAAGTAGATAAGTAGATGATAGACAGGCAAACAGACAGATAGACAGATAGATGAATAGATGGATGAATGGATAGATACACAGCTAAATAGATAGTCTGGATAATAGGTATCACTCATACATTTTCTTTTACCTAAGAGACAGATAGGCTGATCTCATTTGAATGATTAGAGATCTCATCAATAAGGCATAGCAATATTTCAGAATGAGACTTAATCATCATAATATTTTTTAAACTGAAGCATATAGAAGACCTCATTATCTCCAGTGAATTCCCCTTTGACTTGGATCCTGAACTTCACCTCCTTCACAAAAGTGGCAAACAGCTCTGAGAGAACAAGTGTCCCTATTTAAGGCTTCATCTGATATTAATGATAAGAAGGTAATTTGTTCCAAGCTCTTTATGGTCTATGGATAACAACAATATTAAGACTGAGACAAGAAAGTCATGCTTACCATGGCAATAATATTTGTCTCTGTGGATTTGAATAATACCTACCCTCAGTTTCTATCTCTTTAGACAAGATTTTAATTTGTTTGGTTTAGTCTCATTATATGGCATTATATATGTCTTCTTCAGTATTTTTGTTTTCTTTTTTATAAAATCTTTTTAAAAGTGTGATAATCTGAACCACATGATATTTTGTGTTCAGAGGTACCATGGTTTTATCAATGGGTAAGATTTAATTCCACATGCATACACACACACACACACACACACACACACACACACATATGAGTGCACAATGGGAAAAATAAAAAAGATTCAAAGGGAATTAAATCTTTCTGGGGGAAAATAATAAATGCAAGTATAATACAGAGTAGGGAATGAGAAGAACAAAGATGAGATCAAATGATTTTTTGAAATGCTTGAGAAAGGAGAAAGTAGTGAGAAGGAACATCAGGAAAGTGGCACCAGAGATAAACCTAAGTGGATAATTAAGAGTTTACATTAGATAGAGGTGGAAGAGACTTTAAGAGTTTACAAAGGAGAGTGACATGATCAGACTTGTGGAAAATGACTTATTTCATTATAATTAGGTTACTCTAAACTACAGAGAAATTGCGGCAGGGGAACAATTAAGAGTTTCTTGCTAAAGAATTATTAAATTTACTCTAATATTTCATTTGGATTCATGATCTCACTGGTGAGGGAAACCCTTCCACTAGTATGAATATCGAACTATCTTTTCCCTCTAATTCTGCGCAACTCATATTTTGTACCTATCTGTAAACCTGCTACATTTACAAAGTTCTTGAGGTCTTTCTCAATTTCATTTTAATATTTCATAGATAACAGGACATCATAAATTGTTACTGAAAGACAACATAGTGAGTTCTCTTTCATTGTGGATCATTGATCAAAGTCTAGATTAGATCTTATTGATTGTATTATAAAACGGATTATTCCTCAGCAATGGGTTGCATTAGGTCACCATTAAGGTTCTTTCCAGTCTGGAAGTTTTGTGGTATTGTAATTCTGATTCTATCCATCTACTATCCTATAATCTCCCTATAGGACTGATCTGCTAATTTTTCCAATCATCTGTGACCTTGATAATGTCTTTTACACCCCTATTCTCCTGTAGTCATCACCAGAAACATGCAGTAGCCTGCTTATATCTGTCATGCATCTGCATATTATGTTTAGGTCAACTGAAATATCAATTCTTCTGAAATTATTGAGGTCCACGAACCATAATCACATGCAATCACAAGAAAACTAGCTTCATACAGAACACATAGGACTAAAATGTACACAGACTACTTCAAGGAAATGATAGTTCAGAAAAACAATGGGAAAATCTATCAAAATAATCTGCATAGAAGGGAAATTTAACTCCTTTTTAAAAACTGAATTATCTGATCATATGTATGTGTATATATATATATATATATATATATGTATATATATATATATATATATATACACACACACGTGAAGAGGATGCAATTGAATTGAAAATTTCCCAAATTCTATTTTTGTAAGCCAAGATTTTAAAAAATAAGGTTGTAGCTGCACTAAAAATTTCAGCTCTGTGACCCTAAAACAATTCCAACCCCAGACCTTAGAAAGAAATTTAAAATGCTATGCTTCTGGCTTCTATGAGAATGATCTTAGAGTGGCCTTAAAAGGAGCAAGATGAGTCCACCTAGCATTGATAAAATATTTTAAGATTTGCAAAGTGCTTTGTGTGTGCTAACTCCTTGGTTCTCATTAAAACTCTGAGGTAGATCCTATTATTATTCCCATTTTACAACTGAGGCAACAGAGGCAGACAGAGATAAAATAATGTGCCCAGGGTCACAAAGCTAGTAAGTGATGGGGTGAGATTTTACATCATCTTTGTATGTCTAAGTCTAAGGCTTTTTCCTACTCTGACAACTTGCTGCTGCAAGTAGTGCAAGCTCGTAGTACAGGAAAAGCCTTCAGACAAGTGGCCAGGGTACCTCAGGATGGTTCTTTGTACTCAAATCTTTACTCTTTTCATGAGTTCATTTTTACTATGGCTAGAACAATGATGACTTACTTTAAGCAGCATAAATAGTAGAGCCTAGACCTAGACTGGAGATACTCTTCCCTCTTCATACACTGCTGTGCAAGTCATTGGGATGGTGGTAGTATCTACTTGAAGCTGCTGGGTTTTTTTTTATTCCATAATCTCTCCACAAATGTTTTCATAATCACCATAGCATTCTAAGGAACATCTTGGCTGAAGGTTTGGACAGTGTAAGCATGACTGATAACTTGTCTTTGGCACTGGCAATATCTTATTATATCCCATTTCTTGATTTCATCCCAAAGGGAATTATTAAAGATCCTCTGAGCTACATGAATAAAAATATTAATTATAGAACAAACAGTGCTTTCATATCATATAATGCGTTTTTTTCTGATCTGTAAACTGCAGCAACACGAATTTATCTTACATCAACTGATGGGAGAGTCCCAGAACTGTAGACAGTCATTCAACAACAATAATTGAGTGTTTACTATATATGCCAAGCACTGTGCCAAGAGCTGTAGATACAACTGAAAAACAAACACAGTTTCTCTAGGAACTTACACCTCAATTAGGGACACAGTATTTCAAAAATTATACATGTAAGATATGTACAGTGTGATTAGAAGATAATCTCAGAGAGAAGGGACTAGAATAGTCTTGGGAAACTGGAAAAGGCTGCTAGTAAAAAAACAAGATTTGAACTAAGTGTTGAAGGAAGCCAGTAAATAGCGTTAAAGAAGTAGAGAATTTCACCATTGGGAACAATGTGTGAAAAGGCAGAGGTAGAAGATAGTGTTGTATGAGGAGTAACAAGGAAACCAAGACCACTGAATTACAATATGGAGAGAAGCAAAGAATAAGATGATCAGAACAATTGTGAAGGTTTGTGAAGGGCTTTAAATGCTAAACGGGGTTTTATATTTGATCATGGAGATAATAGGAAACCATTAGAGTTTACTGAGGAGGGAACTGATTGGAACAAATTTGTACTTTAGGAAAATATATTTGGTAGCTGAGTAGAGGATTGATTGGAGCAGGGAGAGAAGAGGTATGGAGACCAACAAAAAAGTTGTTGCATTAGACTAAGCATGAGATTATGAGGGTCACTAGGGTAACCTTGATATTAGTGAAGAGAAGGGGATGTTTACAAGTTATATTATGAAAGTAGAAATGAAAAGTCTTAGCAAAAGATTGTGGTACTGGTAATGGTTTTAAACTAACAAGGGAAGCAACCTGTCTAGATACCTTGTAATTTTTTTTATCCCAGTAAGACTCTGAAGAGGCTGAGAAGACAAGCTATGGACATGGATATCTACTCTCCAGATTAAGTATTGCCCCTTTGGGGACAGCAGCTAGTACCAGAAAGTTTAATTTTTAAACTGGTATTAGATTATCTTTGTCTGGAAGGTTAAACTGAGTTATTGGAGATTGAATTAGTGGGTTTGGAGAGTCACAAAAGATGACAGACTCTTTCATAATTCTTTGATGAAGAGCATCAGAAACAGCATAAAAATATTTTGGCCGCTGTGATAAGTTCTCTTTCAAAAGAAAAGATCCTCTCATACCTGGGAGATATAATAGTTAAGATGGCAGCCAACAGAAAGACTGCAGGAAGATGTAAGTTAGGCAATAGATAGCAAGATAGCAGACATGGAGAATTTAGTCTTAAAGAGGATGAGAGACATAAATAGAAAGTGAAAACTCCAGACAATAAAAAGGAAGAAGTAGAAGAGATAACTCTAATTTTCAACATGATATTGGGAAGAAAGATGAAGAAAAGTGCTAACGATAAGCCAGACAGAAGTATTAAGGACAGAAAATTGCTGGAATAGAAGGGGAAGAGGCTAAGCGATTCAGATATACGCAGTCAAGATTTTAAAAAGCAGATCAAAACAACCTCTAGAGTGTCTCAGACAGATGGTTTGGGATGTTCCTCTAACTAACTGTGCTGCCTTTTATGATTCAGTTAATCCCTTCCCCTGTCCATGGGAGGGTAGTCACACAGCTGTGTGTTCCCCTGCAGGAATTTCCACTGAGGACAGAGACAACTACCAGAAATTTGTGTGGACTTCATAATCATCATAATAAAAGTATCCTGAAATATAGAAAAGAGAGAAAAAAGACTTTCTGAATACTTTGGAGTATCAAGCAAGCTAATTACATTGCACCCTAGTCTTTGAAAATACATTTTCTCTGCGTCTGGGATAGATTAATGTACTTAATCTGACTGTCCAATTAGGAGAGATAGAACACATTTAAAACACTGCTCTCAGTTCCTTTCCTGAGTCAAATCCCATGGCCCAGCTGGAATAAAAATGCAAACAGTGTGGAGTATAGCTTCCCACTGAAGTCTTTTTCATGCAGTCTAATACTTCTAATTCACATTACCCCAGCAACAGCAATGGTACATAAAAGATGGTCTACCTTGTAAATTTAGTACACTAAAGTATAAGTTGTCTTTCCAAATCATTGCTTAGAAGAGGTCAGCAAGCCTCTGCTCCTACCCAGAGGCTTATCTCTGCTATTTTATACAACTTCAATAGACACCAAGAAGCACTTACTGAGCAGCTTCTCACAGGGAGCAGTGATGCTAAGATAGCCTGTTCTACACCACTGAAAAGCAAAATAGCAATGAATTGCTATTCTGTGGGGTTTGAAGGATGCTGATATTAAGATAAAGGCAATATTCTTTTTTTAAAAAGAATGAATCTCTCTCCCTGGTGCATTTTCCAGAATTTTCCTGTCCTTTTTTATATTTGAATATAATTTCTCCTTCAAATGTTAAACTTCCTGCATTGTCCTGTGCCACTAAATCGCTGATGGCCACATGTAAGGATTCTATAATTGTGTTTCATCTATTGTTGTTGTTATCTGTCCTTCATGCTTTAAGAGGACCAAAATGACATCAAAATTTTGGGATCAACGTGTGTGCAACTGTGACTGAACAGTTCAATACAAGCTCAGATGGCTCTATCACAAGTTGGCACAAATAGTTGGTAGGACCATTTGTGAGGGAGCTGTCTAAATTTCCATATCTCAGAGAAATGAAAACTATCAATAGACATATAAATAAATGTTCTAAATCACTATTGATTAGAGAAATTAAAATTAAATAACCTCGAGTTACCACCTCATACTTATCAGATTGGCTATTATGACAGACAAGGAAAATGATAAATGTTGGAGAAGATATGGGAAAATTGAGACACTGATGCATTGGTGGTGCAGTTCTGAACTGATCCAACCATTCTAGAGAGTGATTTGGAACTATGCCCAAACGGCTATCAAACTATGCATACCATTTGATCCAGCAATACCACTACTAGGTCTGTATCCAAAAGAGATCATAAAAAAGAGAAAAAGATTCACATGTACCAAAAATATTTATAGCAGATCTTTTCATGGTGGCCAAGAATTATAAATTGAGGTCATGCCCATCCATTGGGGAATGCTTGGACAAGTTGTGGTGTATAAATGTAATGGAATTCTATTGTGCTGAACAAAATGATGAGCAGGCAGATATCAGAAAAACCTGGAAACATTTACATGAACTTATGCTTAGCGAAGTGAGCAGAATGAGGAGAACATTGTACACAGTAACAGCAACGCTCTGCAATGATCACTATGATCTAAGACAATATCCAAAGATAGAAAAGGCTATCCATAGCCACAGAAAGAACTGTGGATATGAATGCAGAGTGAAGCATACTAATTTCACTTTGTGTTATTTTGTTTTTCTTTCTCATGGTTTTTCCCTTGTCTTGATTCTTCTTTCACAACCTGACTAATGTGGAAATATGTCTAACATTATTTTACATATTTTTATAGCCCATTGGACTTGGTTCCAAATTGCTCTCCAGAATGGTTGGATCAGCTTACAGCTCCACCAACAATGAATTAGTGTTCCAACTCTCCCACATCTTCTCCAACATTTATCATTTTCTTGTTTTGTCATGTTAGTCAATCTGATAGGTGTGATGTGGTACCTCAGAGTTGCTTTCATTTGCATCTGTCTAATCAATAGTGACTTAGAACATTTTTTTCATATGAGAGTGTCTTTGTATTGCTTCTGATCTCTAGGGGAGCATCTGCCTTGTGTGAGTTCTCTATAAAATAGTCATTTAGGCAAATGTGCATTTGGCATTAGAACAAAGTGGCCAACCCTCTCTGCAGTAGGGTTTGAATACTTGGGAGATCAGCTTGAGAAAGTTTCATTTATTATTCCCAGAGTCTACACAATGCTTTACAAAACAACACAAAACAAGAAACCGAACTCAACCACACTTCTACAAAGTTTTTAAGCCTTATGAGGGATACTTGAAAAATAGCTGTCTGCTCCTAATGAAGTATGGGAACAAAATGGTATGGATTGATGTTCTTAATTATATTAACAATCTGAAATTGCTGTGAAAATGAAAGATGATGAACTGCTTTCAACACATATGTTTTCCCTTTTCAAGTCTGACCCTGAGAAAATATCATGCAGGTTTAACAAAAGGGTTCAGATTCTAGGATACAGGCCAACAGAAAGCAATTACTACATTAACAACTTGAAAATTTCTATTAGCATGGCTAAATAACATGAAACACATATCTAATATCGATGAAGTCCCAATTTTCCTGTCATCATCTTCCTATGATATCATTAAATAATCACTTCTAGCTCTATTTCCATCTGTGTGTATTTAGTGCCCTGGTATAATGTGCTAGCCTTTTTATCTCTTCCTTTTATCCTCTTATGATCTCCACTTGTGTTTCTAGAATAAAATGATCTCCTATTCTTCAATAGGTTGTAATATGGAGATACAACTCCTGCCTGGTGACCAGGACTTTTAAAAGCAAAGAAAATGGGTCAAATAAAGGTTAAAAGATTCACAACTCCTTGCCTGAACTCAACCCCAAAATATAAGTTATTATTTTCTTTCAAAAATGTGCAAAATACTGGCTACATTCTGGTGATGACTGACTGATACAAAGGTGAATCTCTATCCTAATAAGTGATAATAGTCCATTTCAAGTGTGAAATGATATGGAGACATGGAATGTAATTACCTATACTGGAATTCAATGAAAATTTTGAGATGAAAATGCCTGATCTCTCTGAAACTACTGCAAACTCTTAATTGCTTCAAGCTCAAAAATCTTTATAATGTTCCTTTAATACCTGAGAGTTAATCTCTAATTGCGCCCTTTAGGGTGAACAGTATTTTAGTTTGAGGTGTGGGTTTTCTCTTGACAGCTGGAAGGTAGCTCAGAGGTCATCTACTCAATCCACTTCATTTTCTAAATGAGGAAACTGAGGCCAAAGTATGGTTTGCTCAAGGCTACACAGCTGGTAAATATCAGGAGTAGGTTCATGTGAACCCAGGTCCTCTAACTCCAGAGCCAGTGGTGGTCTTTCCAGTAAATGCCATCCTTTGTACATTTGGATATATCCCTGGTCCCAAAGCCCATTGGTATGGGACTCTCTCCTCATTAGTGGAGATGAATGCCCTGCCCTATATGAGAAACAAGGTAGAACTGGCATGAGGGGAGAGCTCACATCTCTTCAGTTCTTCTTAAATTGTCTTCTTAGATTCTTTTAAATATTTATGTTGCTTCTGGTTCTGTAATCTTGCTGGGTGCTTCCAGCTTCCAGATTCAAGAAGGAAGGTGGAAAAGGCCAACCCCACTTCAAGTTGCTGTATGAAAAGATTATGGGAAGACATAAGAGGAGCAGGTAGCCTCTATCATGTTCCTATCCCCAGGTTACTACCTTAGAGTCTTCAGGGAACTTCCCATTGGGTAAAGATCTAGGACTCCTCTTGACTGAGCTTAGAGTTATCTTGCTCCAAATGGGAGGGCTACTTCACCCTGTGTTATCTGGCATATATTCTCCTATGCATACTGTCTCTGATTTTGCTGTTTAAATAAATGAATTTCTTTGCTATTTGCTAGATGAGTTCTTTGTGGAATTGGCATTTAACAGAAGGAGGCTAATCCTTAGATGTAGACCTTGGGTTCCCCTTTTCCCATTGATATTGAAACAGCTATTAAAGGTTAGGTTGAAATCGATCATATCCCCTAGAAAAACAATATTTAAGAGAGGAGATAGATATAATTCTAGCCTGGTGCCCCCTTTCTCTAAAGAGAGAAAAGTGACCTCCTGTTCCAACTGCCTGCTTCCCCTCCTGGCAGAAACTAAAAGTCTCCCTTTGAGAACAGTAAGAAGAGGGCAGAAATGTCTATTCTATATCCCCTCAAGTCACACAATACCACCATGCTAAGTGAGGGGCTGCCCCTTGCAACATGGGGCTTATAATACATGAGGCCTCACTACACTTGGGGGTCTTACTACATGGAAAACATGTCCTGTGAAATAAAATTTACAAGGAGAAAATAGCTTTAAAGTTTCTTTTTAAGTTCTACTCTGGCACCTTATCAGGATATGAACATGACTCTGGGTCCCTGAAAAGTATACCTGGGGAACAAATTCTGATAGGCCTGACTAACCTGGAAATGATTGGATATGAGCTGACATACCTACTGAATTGCCAATATAATGTACTCCAATAATTATACATTTGGAGCTTAGCTTTCTATTAACTAACTCACTTTGCCATTAATTTCTGGAACTCATTTGTAGTCAGATAAAAAAATATGTCTATGATTAATTTTATTTTACTTTTATTAGAAAAAGGATAAGAAAACTCAGTGATGACTGATATTTTGTGCTAGCTGTTGGTGCTGTTGTGAACCCTTTTCTCTTCTGCAGTTACTGTATCGTCTCCCAAGTTTTGATTCATATTTGAAAATGTCACTCAGATTGACAGCTTTTCAAAGATCCCTGCCTCCACACTATTTCCAGTCTTTAACAGCACCTAAGCACTTTCTGCAGCTGCCTAACTGATCTCCCTTGCTTGAATTCTTCCTTTCTGTGACAACTCTATCCTCTGTGAAATGCTGCCAAACAAATCTTCCTCTAAACATAATTGATATCATGCCACAAATCAGGCTCAAAAACAAGCAATTGCTCCCTATTTATTATTATATCAAGTCTATGCTAATTTGTCTGGTAATAAAGATCCTCTATAACCTAGTTTAATCTTAGCACCACCACCCCTGACCAAAAAACCTCAATATTCTTAATGTGAACTATCTCTAGTTGCACTTTATGCTCATTCTCAGTCTGATGTCCTGACTTATTATAAAGCAGCTCCCCTCCTTATCTTTCCCATCTTCCAAATCTAATAGTCATTAAACTTCTATTAAGCATCTACTATGTGCCAGGTACTGTGCTAAGTGCTGAGGATACAAATAGAAAAGATAGTTTACAGTTTCCAGGAGTTTACCATATCATGGGAGAATACAAGACATAAACGAAACTGAATATCAGGGATTTTGGAAGAGGAACGTACCTGATACAGGAACATGGTGGAGAACTCAAAGTAAAAAATGAGTGAACCTCTGAACCTCAGTTTGCTCAGCTGAACTAAACCTCTAAAGTCCCTTCCAATTCTACATCCATGAAAAATCTGAAATTAGAAAACTGGTAAATTGTTTAAGGGAATGAATTCTTATTGCAATGAGATTTATCTCTTTATGAAAAGGATCCATCAAAGTTTCCTTTGATTAATGATATCACATAGAACAGCGGTATCAAATTCAAATGAAACATTTTTGAAATCTCTGACCTACAACATTGAAAAAATATCACAGAAAGTAAATTTGTACACAAGTTAAGAATATGCTATTTACATCAGATGTGAAACATATCCCTCTCTTCAAAGCTCTTCTTAGCAACCCCTATGTTTGATAATAAAAATTTAGTTATACAAATGAATCATGAATCCTTAAGCAATCTCATTTTGTCAGTTAGCTTCAGTGGTTACAAAGACCCTCTGAGAACCTTTGTTCATTAATATTAAGACTCACTCAGCCACAAGCCCATTCTTCCTGTTGGTACTTGAGAACATTGTACTTCAACTGCATGAGAAATTTACTTCAAATGTGTTTTTTATGAATTTTACATGATATAATAGGGAAGGAAAACTCAGGTCAAAAGCCTTTTAAAGTTTCACCATGCTAAAATAGTTCCACACATTTCTAAGTCTATATTATCTATAACTTTTTCGAGCCTCATTCAATTGCCAATCATCCCCAATCATCAGCAAAAAAAAAAAAAATCATAATTTAAGCTTAAATTCTTTCTTATTGTGGAGGAGTATAAAAAGCAATAAATGACTGATAAATACAAATCAGATACAGTGGGAAGCAAAGTTAAGGCAATGAAAGACACAAACGTCATTTATTCTGAACATCTTCAACATCAACAATGGCACATTATATCTGCCATCTAATGTAGAAAAAATAGAATGCTGAAAGTTCAGTGAAGCTAATGCTTTTTATCTTATATTTTGCATTGATATTCCTTCAAGTGACATTAACAACTGAGGACTGAGAAAATGCCCTGTGTTTAAGAATATTGAAAATGAAAATGAAAAATTATTTGAAGGTTATATAAGATGATGTTAGTGTCACACCACATAAATATAAATACACATATTTTGAGATAACTTCATAAATTTGCATTCTGCTCCTACCATCACAGCTTAGTAGATGGTCTTCATGATTTTTTTTCCTTTAAAAAATCACAACCTGATAGATTACCAGACAATAAACTTTCTGAACTTGCCTAGGCTGCACCTCAGACAGTATATATCAGTCTATAACCGTGCATTAGAGTGATGTCATGATGCAATGAAAAAGACTTCTGGATTGGGAATCAGAGGATTTGGGTTAAAATCCTAGCTTAATACCTAATGTCACCTTAGACACATTGCCTAAACTCTCTGGGTCTCAGTTTTCTCAACTGCATAGTGAAGTGGTTGAAATAAACAATATCTGAAATCCCTCGCAGCATCAAATTTGTGAATCCAGGATGGAAGCTTTTCCACTTCCATAGGATTTATCTTTTCCCATGAGGTTCAATGATATCATGTCCATCTGTTGGCATAGATTTGGTGAATCAGGTTACCTTTATGACACAATGAGTCATCGTGTATGTAAATGCTTATATTTTCTTTGGCAAATATTCAAAGCTGCCTACCAAGGGTTTTCCAGATTTTTCTTCTGGCCATTTCTACTCCTACCACATAAGGGCTTCAAAGGGGAGGTCTTTGAAGTTGGAGGCTCCTTCATGGACTCCCTTACAGCCATAGTCTTTACTATGTCATCCATACTTATCCTCAGTAGCAAACCATCAGCAACATCTTCACCTCTATTGTTTATTGTGAGATAAAGTACTTTATTACAGCATGAGAATTTTCAGGGAATATAGTAAATAAAGTGTTAAATTTAAAGTCAAGAAGATTTTGTTTCAGTCCTGTCTCCAATATTTGTATGTGATCACAGCTAAATCATTTAACCTCTTTAGTCTCACTTTCCTCATCTGTAAAACAGGTAAAATAACAGTTGTAATTACCTCCCAAAATGGTTGTAAGACTGATGTGAAATAATACATTGTAAAGTATTTTGCAAACCTTCAAGTACCACGTAAACGTCAGCTACCTGATCACCTCCTACTGCAAGAGAATTTCTGTTTTTTAGGTTCCAGTGATAATGTTCTAAGAAAGCCCCATGATGTAGGTCTGGGAAGCCTAGGTAACTGTAGTAACCAGTGAAGTGTGGTTCAACATTGTGGCACAGGCAGACCCAAAGGATCTGAGATCCTTAATATTCTTCTGGAGATGAAAGAGGACTCGACTATTCAGCACTCTGAATTTCAAAGATCCAAAGGCAGCTTACTCCAGGAGGTAGAGTCCAACCCAGGAACCCATGGGATTCAGAGATAGAACAAGAAAGGGGATACCTGCCCCACCCAAAAGCATAGCATGGGATGAAGACTGGTCCTGGCATAAAGTTCCAATTTGGTAACTAAAGCAGGAGAGATTAGCCAATCAACAAGAATACAGACTAGTACCAAATATTCTTGCAAAGCTAACTCCAATACAACTTTAGGCAGACTCTTGAAGGAAAAAAAGAATCAATTCTCACCTAAGACTACATGAATAACTATAAGAAATAAAACAACAGATAAAAATAAAATGATAGCTCTTGAGAAAAAAACTGGAAGGAAAATAAGGAGCTTAGAACATAAAAATAGTAACCGTACAGATGAAATGGACTCCTTGAAGTCTATAATAGAGCAAACAGAAATCAATGCCTCTATGAGACAGCAAACAATGTTAGAATAACATAAAAATTGAAAAAGATGTAATTGTATATATTTTTTAAAAACTGACTTGATAAAACAAGGTAAGGTGAGATAAATGAAGTGTAATAAGGCTTACAGCAGGCCCAAATGGCCTAACATGGAAATTTTGGTCTTTTACTGCATGGGTAGGGGTAACCTTCTTTGACAGGATATATAGCTGGAGCAAGACTACTTCTTTAAAACTGGCCAGATGAGGAGAGTAGCTCCATTACATCTGAGAGTACCATGGGGAAAGGATAAAATGTAACATCATTCACCTTTAAGTAGTGGTGTCCAGGGGAGTCAGGGTTAAATAAGAATCACTGAATTTCCTAAAACTTTTGGTTAAAGAAATCATGAACACCATATCTTAAGAAATCACAAATTAAATCTTTCCGGATCCATTGGAACCAGAGAGTAAAATAAAGATAGAAAGATTCCACTGATCACCTCTCTAAAAGGAACTCCAAAAGAAAAAGTACTAGAAATATTATAGCCAATAGTATAAACCAGATTTGGGCTATGATATTTGACTCCCACATTAAATAAAAAACCCTGCAAGTATCAAAAAAGTAGTTGACATGCCAATCAGTACCACAAATGATCTGGCGACTTCTATTAAAAATAAAAGGACAGTTTCTATGCAGTGCTCCAAAAGCAAAAGAGATTAGCTTATAACCAAGAATAACTCACCCTGAACAGTTAAGGATAATCCTGCAGATGAAAAGAAATGGAAGATTTTCAAGCATTTCTCCTGAAAAGATCAAAGCTAAGTAGGACCTTCAAATATAAATTCAAGAATCCAGAAAAACTCAGAAAAATATATTTGAAGAATTGGAAGTATCTGTATGATGGTTCTGTGTTAGAGTGCTCACAGGTAATATATCTTTTTAGAAACACTGTCTCCAAAGGGTATTGAAGGAAACAAATAAAAAATACAAAGATCCTGGGAATGGATTGATTCTGATCTCAGAGAGTGAAAAGAAAAAAAATGAGGGGAGGGGAAAGAGAATATATTATTGTAGATAAGGAGGAAGTAGGGCAGGACTTGCTTTTTTTTTTCTCCCACAACAGAGTATTTATAGGATTGAACACACACATCAGTGTGGTCTAAAACTACCTCAAAGACAAGGAAGGTGGAATTGAGAGAAAGGATAGTACTAGGGAGGAATTAGCTACAAACAAAACAAACTTCCTGATCCTAGAAGAAGGAATGTAAAGGGATGCCTTAGATTGTCTCTGACACATTTGGGGAAATGATGAACAAATTGTGGCACACCAATGTAATGGAATGCTATTGTTTTATAAGAAAGAATGAGAGAAGCTAGATAGTACAGTGGCTAGAATGCCAGCACTGCAGTCAGCAAGACTCCTCTTTCTGAGTTCAAATCTGGCCTCAGACACTAGCTGTGTGATCTTGGTCAAGTCACTTAACCCTATTTGCCTCAGATTCCTTATATGTAAAATGAGCTGGAGAATGAAATAGCAAACCACTCTAGGATCTTTGTCAAGAAAACCCCAAGTGGGGTCAGAGAGAGTCAGACACAACTGAAAAACAATTGAACAACAAAAAAAGAAACAATGAAGAATAAGGTTTCAGGGAATCCTGAGTAGAATGAACTGATAGAAAATGAAGGGAGTAGAATCAGTCCAATTTATAAAAGGATAGCAACATTATAAATAAAATCAACTTTGAAAGACTAAAGAACTCTGATCAATGCAGTAAATGACCAAGTCTCCAAATGATCTATTAAGAAGCATGTTACCTACTTCTTGACAGAAAGGTAATAGATACAAGGTGCAGAGACAAATATTTTTGGACATGTCTAATGTGTGGAATCATTTTATTGATTTGTTAACAGGATGTATTGGGGGTTTTGTGTGTTTTTAATTTTAATGGGATTATAACATCAGAAGTTGGAGAGAGATAGAAATAGTGATGTTATAAAAAAAGTAGAGCGATTGTAACATTTTATGATGCACAAAAGAGAAAAGAAAGAAGTTCAGAAGGAATCACAATCAGAACAATTTTGAAAAATGTGTGGAATATTTTGTAGAGGGGTTTTTTAAAGTATAAAATGGTGATTCGTAGTTTCATATAGTATTCTGGTTCTGTATTCTGCATATGAAAATACTCTTTTTGATGTTTAAGTTCAT
The DNA here is from genome assembly GCF_028372415.1 of Notamacropus eugenii. Lineage (NCBI taxonomy): Eukaryota > Metazoa > Chordata > Mammalia > Diprotodontia > Macropodidae > Notamacropus > Notamacropus eugenii. The sequence goes on from NC_092877.1 coordinate 280,426,151, forward strand.
ATTTTTAAATATTGAAAATATGTTTTATATTAGGTTTAATTAGAGGTGTTTACTTAATTATTAAAAAAATCACCTCACATATATATGATATTTCCTCACAACAACTCTCTAAGATAAAAAACGAATTAATATCCCCATTATACAGTTAATGAAATTGAGGCTCAGGGATGTTATGTAATTTAACCAATGTCCCCTCTTTAAAATATCTTCTTAAAAATGTCAAACCAGATTAACCAAGAGGGATAAACACAATAGGTAAATGGCAAGGTTGAACATAGGCATCTGGGAAGATAATGAAAGAATGAGAAAAGAAAGATAAAGATGATAAAAATGGGCCAGAGAGAGAAAGAAAAAGCATCAGAGCAAGAAATAGATAAGAATAAATCATGATATAAATGGTTTATCTGGGTCATGGAATCTTTCGTAAATGGGGACCAAATCACATACTGTGTGAAGTTCTATGTATGGTGTAATTTGACTGCATTTCAGGGTGCAACCAGAAAAGTGAACCAAAAGGGATTGTTTTCCTCAGTAAGCAGAGGAGTTAAAAAAGGTTTAGGTTGAGCAATGGTGGTAAGTAAAGAAAAAAGAAAAAAATAAATACAAAGACAGAAGACGGTAAAGAACATGGGCCTGGAAAGGTTCATCTAAGAGAACTAGAGAAAGAGATCCATTGCTACTCAAAATGTCTATTGCCTGTTGTCACTTGACACAGATCCATCCACTAGACACTAAAGTTGATGATCTTGCATTCAGTTCAATTTCTACTTTTTTAAAAAGGACCATTGAGTTTCATGAATTCAGTTTTTAAATCACGTGTCCATCTGATACCCACTCAAATCTTAGCTTTGGGATCTGCCCAACAGTTCTACACCTGAGAAGCTTTCTCCTGATCACGTTATGCAAGGAGAAGAGTATGTATATCAATCTTCTATTGTGCACTCGGTGGCCATGTGCTTTACTTCTCTCCATCCAAAAAAAGAAAAGGAATGATTGAAAGAAAAGGTTTGGCAAGCACTTACCAAATACTAAGAGATCATTTTAAAAAAGGGGAAAAGGACCTATTCATACAAAAATATTCATAGCAGCTCTTTTTGTAGTGGCCAAGAATTGGAAATTGAGGGGATGCCTGTCAACTGGGGAGTGGCTAAACAAGTTGTGCTGTATGAATGTAAAGAAATACTACTCTTCTATAAGAAATGATGAGCAGGTGGATGTCAGAAAAATCTGGAAAGACTTAGATGAACTAATACTGAGTGAGGTGAGTAGATCCAGGAAAGCATTATACATGGTAACAGCAACATTGTTCAATGACCAACTTTGATAGACTTATCTTCTCAGCAATACAATAATCTAAGACAATTCCAAAAGACTTGTGACGGAAAATACTATCCATATCCAGAGAAAGAACTATGAAGTTTAAATACAGCTCACAGCATCCTATTTTCTCTCTCTTTTCTTTGTTTCTCATGGTTTTTCCCTTTTGTTCTGATTCTTCTTTCACAACATAACTAATGTGGAAATGTTTAATATAATTGCGTGTGTATAGCCTATATAGCAGATTGCTTGCTATCTTAGGGAGAGGGGAGATGAAGGAGGAAGGGAGAAAAAAAATGGAAGTCAAAATCTTATAAAAGTGAGTGTTGAGAGCTATCTTTACATGTCATTGGAAAAAAATAAAATAATATTAAGTGGAAGGTGAATGGGAGGGAGTGATGTGTATCACATCAGAAAGTATTGTGAAGTTAAGCATTTTTATCCTAATAGTCATAGATACCTCATCATTGGTCAGCATTATGTAGAAAATTTTTCAATTTTCTGGTTCATTTTATATCCAAGTTATTACCTTGCTGGACTTGTCACCTGAGGAAAATATTGAGTGTAACCTTTTCTTTTTTACTTGTATAATTTCTCAGAGTATATAATAGTATATAAATGACAATACTCTCAAAAACAAAAAAAAAGGAGCTACCTCAATGATTTGAAAATTCCATGCAAAGAAGCAGATTATATTAGATTCCTATCTGTACCACCTGAGTGACTCATCTGTGTCATTCCATAAGTTTACCACAGATTCACCCAATGTTTTAGAGACTTTCTTCTCCTTTTCCTGACATTAAGCATTTTCCAATTAAAAGCTCTGGCTCTCTCTATTTCTTGTAACTTCATATCTTGTATCTCATACAAGTCCTTCTCTGCCTCTCGTAAATATGCCTTTCTTCTCTGAAGTTGCTCATTGGTTATAATTGGTTATAATTCTGTTTATTGGTTATAATTCTGTTTATTCATACCTGCCATTCCTCTCTGTGTTACTTTATCTGTAATACTTATTTTAAATTCTTCAGAGATTGTTGTTTTCCTAATCTCACTGTCATACAACAATACTGGTAGAATGTAGGCTTTAGGAGCAGAGCCAAGATGGCAGAATAGAAAGACAGACCTGCTGTAGCTCTACTCCCATAGCCCATAAAATACCTGTAAAGAATGACTCTAAACAAATTCTAGAGCAGCAGAAGCCACAAAATGACAGAGTAAAAGAGATTTCTAGCCCAAAGCAGCCTGAAAGGCTGCCAGAAAAGGTCTATCACACCAGTCTCGGAGTGGTGCACAGCCCAGGGAGTGCAGCTCAGACTTGACTGTGCTGTGTGGCATGGACAGGACCATAGCAGCCTTCAGGCCATGAAATCATGGGAAGCAACTGTAGTTTTCAGATTTTTCAACCCACAAATGTGAAAAATAGCTTCAAAGGGCAGTAAGAAAACTCTTTCACATGGGTGAGAAGGGAACATGGTCTGGCCCTGACCACACGGCAGCCACAGTCACTGCAGTAGCAACCTCCATTTTTGGAGCCCTCAACTTAAACACCCTGGGGGAATAGAGCTGCTGATCTGGATCTCAGCCATGAGGGGCAGTCCCAGGGTGAGGAGGATCACTAGCTGGTGGAGCTGGTGAAGCTGGTGGAGGTTCTGGAGAGGGCTTATGAGCAGAAGAGTGTTTGTAGTTGCTCCCAGACCAGAGCACAGGCCAGGAGAGGAGTAAATCCTTCTCCCTTAATTGTGCCACCTTGGGGGAAATGGGAACTTACAGGTCCCCAGAGTATACATTCCACTTGATAAAGGACTCAAAATCAAGTAACTGGCTAGGAAAATGCCCCAAAAAGGGGAAAAAGATAAGACTATAGAAGGTTACTTTCTTGGTAAACAGATATTTTCTTTCATCCTTTTGGATGAGGAAGAACAATGCATACCATCAGAGAAAGACATAAAAGTCAAAGCTCTTGAATCCAAATCCTCCAGAAAATATGTGCAGTGGTCTCAGGCCATGGAAGAGCTCAAAAAGAATTTTGAAAATCAAGTTAGAGAGGTGGAGGAAAAATTGGGAAGAGAAATATGAGTGATGCAAGAAAATCATGAAAAGCAAGTCAACAGCTTGCTAAAGAAGAACCAAAAATTTACTGAAGAAAATAACACCTTTAAAAATAGACTAACCAAAATGGTAAAAGAGATCCAAAAAGCCAATGAGGAGAAGCATACTTTAGAAAGCAGAATTAGCTAAATGGAAAAAGAGGTTGAAAAGCTCACTGAAGAAAATTGTTCTTTAAAAATTAGAATGCAGCAGATGGAAACTACTGACTTTATGAAAAACCAAGAAATTACGAAACCAAACCAAAAGAATGAAAAAATAGAAGACAATGTGAAATATCTCACTGGAAAAACAACTGACCTGGAAAATAGAACCAGGAGAAACAATTTAAAAATTATGGGGCTATCTGAAAGCTATGGTCAAAAAAAGATCCAAGACATCATCTTTCACAAAATTATCAAGGAAATCTGCCCTGATGTTCTAGAACCAGAGGGTAAAATAAATATTGAAATAATCCACTGATTGCCTCCTGAAAGAGATCCCAAAAGGAAAATTCCTAGGAATACTGTAGCCAGATTCCAGAGTTCTCAGATCAAGGAGAAAATATTGCAAGAAGCCAGAAAGAAACAATTTAAATATTGTGGAAACACAGCAAGATAACACAAGACCTAGCAGCTTCTACATAAAGAGGTCAAAGGGCTTGGAATATGATATTTCAGAAGTCAAAGGAACTAGGACTAAAACCAAAAATCACCTACCCTGCAAAACTGAGCATAATACTTTAGGGGGGAAAATGGTCATTCAATGAAATAGAGGACTTTCAAGCGTTCTTGACGAAAAGACCAGAGTTGAATAAAAAATTTGACTTTCAAACACAAGAATCAAGAGAAGCATGAAAAGGTAAACAGGAAAGAGAAATCATAAGGGACTTACTAAAATTGAACTGTTTACATTCCTACATGGAAAGATATCATTTGTAACTCTTGAAACTTTTCTGAGTATTTGGGTTGTTGGAGGGATTATATGCATATATATATATAGACAGAGGGCACAGGGTAAGTTGAATAGGAAGGGATGATATCTAAAAAAATAAAATTAAGGGGTAAGAAGGGTGCTGGAAAGAGAAAAGGGAGAGATGGAATGGGGCAAATTATCTCTCATAAAAGAGGCAAGAAAAAGTTTTTTCAATGGAGGGGAAAAGGGAGGGGGAGGTGAGAGAGAAAAAGTGAAGCTTACTCTCATCACATTTGGCTTAAGGAAGAAACAACATGCATACTCAATTTGGTATGAAAATCTATCTCATGTTGCAGGAAAGTAGGGGAGAAGGTGAGAAGTGAGGTATAGAGGGATGACAGAAAGGAGGGTAAATGGGAGAAGGGAGTAATTAGAAGTAAACACTTTTGGGGAGGGACAAAGTCAAAAGAGAGAATAGAATAAATGGAGGGCAGGATAGAATGGGGGGAAATATAATTAGTCTTTCACAACATGACTATTATGGAAGTTTTTTACATGACTACACATGTATGGCCTATATTGAATTGCTCCCTTTCCCAGTGGGCATAGGAGGGAGAAAGGGTGAGAAGTTGGAAATCAAAGTTTTAGGAACGAATGCTGAGAATTGTTTTTGCTCATAACAACTCTGTGAGATAGTTGCAAGTATTATTGATCCCACCTTATAGATGAAAAAGGTGAAGTTCTATAAGCATTTATTAAATACCTTTAGTTGTCAGACATTACATTAATAGGTTCTAGGAAAATGAAAGTCTTTTCCTTCAATGATTTACATTCTATAAAATACTAATGCATAATATTTTGCCTGGGATGCGGCTTATGCATTTGAGAAGCAGAAAAAATAATTTAATACAAAGATACATATTAAAAGAAATTGTGGTTCTCTTAATATGAGAGCTAAAAGAAAAAATACTATAGTACAAATGTGCAGGTTTTCTTCATATTTATATTCCTAATAAGTAAGTTAAGAACACTATCTACATCTATCCAAGTAAAATAATAAATGAAGTTACTACTAAAGATAACTGTAGACACTAAGCCAAATTCTGCTCTTGGATAAAATCCCAGAGTTCCCATTGATTTCAATGGGAGCTGTACTTGCACATTTCAGAGCTGAATCCAACAAACAGACAGGATGTTAGTACAAAAAAGAATCTGAAAAATTGATTCAAAAATCAGCAGCACCCTGAAGAAACAAATAACAGTGAATCAAATGTCAAAGCAATATCACATAAAGGCAATTCAGTCCCCAAATAACTCTGTGTAGTTCCTAGTGCCTAAGAGTCACGCACAGATATTTCAGGGATGAAATACAGAATGCTCTCTTTCTTGATGCATCAGCTTTAACCATTTGGAAATCCTGAAAAACCAAGAAGGAAGCAAAGGAAGGAAAACATTTTGTGTTATTGGTGTTTAAATAAAATCATTAAAACAAGGTAAAAATTACGGACAAATAAAGCATTTCAGTTTTCAATCCACTCCTCTTAAGGCGCATTTTAAAAGCAAAGCATAAAATAATTTTTTTGTAATTATTTAAACATTTCTCAATTACCTGTAAAAAATTTTATTAACTTTTTTTTTAATTTTGAGTCACAAACTCTATTCCTTTCTCCCCCACACAACCCTACTTGAGAAGGCAAAAAATATGATATCAATTGTAAATGCGAAGTCATGCAAAACATATTTTCATATTAACCATATTACCAAAAAAATAAAACAATAAAAATAAAGAATTTAACAAAAAGTATACCTCAACCTGCATTCAGAGTTCATCAGTTCTATGTCTGAAGATGGAGAACATTTCATCATGAATCTCTGTAAATGGCTTAGATCAATGTCTTGATCAGAGTTGCTAAGTCTTTTACAGCTGCTCATCCTTACAATGCTGATATTACTGTATACAAGGTTATTGTGGTCCTTCTGTTCACTTCACTTTGCATCAGTTCATTTCAGTCTTTTCAGGTTTTTCATCATTTCTTTTAGTACAACAGTATTGCATTACACTCATATACCACAACTTGCTCAACCATTCCCCCGTAGATCAGTTTCCAATTCTTTGCCACCACAAATGAGCCGCTATAAATATTTTTGTACATATAGATCCTTTTCCTTTTCTTTGATATCTTTGGGGAAAAGACTTAATAGTTGTATTGCTGGGTCAAAGGGTATGCACAATTTTATAGCACTTTAGGCATAATTCCAAACTGTTCTCTCCAGAATGGTTGGATCAATTCACAACATTACTATTAGTGTCCCAGTTTTTTGGCACCCCCCAACATTTTTTTGTCATATTAGCCAATTTGACAAGTGTGAAGTGGTATCTTTGAGTTGTTTAATTTCCATTTCTCTAATCAGTAGTGATTTAGAGCATTATTTCATGGGATTATTGATAGTTTTGACTTCTTGTGAAAAGTGCCTGTTACTGTCTTTTGACCATTTATCAACCAGAGGAGGATTCTTTTTTTAAAATTTGGTTCAGTTTATTTAAGTGCTAGTATATAGAAATGTTGACAATTTATGTGGATTTATTTCATATTCTATAACTTTGTGGAAGCTGCATCTCACAAATTTTGGAATGTTCTCTCATTGTTATCATTCTCTAGTAAAATTTGATGATTTCTATGATTTGTTCTTTGATTCACTCATTCTTTAGGATTAGATTATTTAGTTTCCAATCAACTTTTAATCTATGCATCCCAAGTATTTTTAAAATAAAATTTTTACTTCATTATGTTCCAGAAAGGATATACTTAATATGTTTTCTTTTCTACATGTGGTTGTCAGGTTTTTATGCCCTAATACCTGGTCAGTTATTGCAAAGGCACCATAAACAGCTGAGAAAAAAAGGTATATTCCTTTCTATTCCCATTCAATTTTCTTCAGAAATCTGTCATATCTATTTTTCTAAGATTCTATTAATCTCCTTGACTTCTTTCTCATTTATTTTAGGGTTAGATTTAACTATCTTCTAGAGGGAAAAGTTGAAGTCCTCCACTAGTATAGTTTTACTGTCTAATTAATTTAATGTTTTCTTTAAGAATTTGGATGCCATTTGTGGCATAAATGTTTAATGTTAGTATTACTTCATTGTCTATTGCTTCTTTTAGTAAGATATAGTTTCCTTGCTTATTCCTTTTAATTTGTGCTATTTTTGCTATTTCTCTGTCTGAGATCATGAGTGCTACCCCTGTTTTTTTCTTTTACTTTACCTGCAGCATAATAAATTCTGTTCCAGTCCCTTGCTTTTACACTGTATATGTCTCCACTTCAAGTGTGTTTCTTGTAAACAACATATTATTGGATTCTGGTTTCTAATCCATTCTGCTATCTGCTTTCATTTTATAGGTGAGTTCATTCCAATCAAATTCACAATTAGGATTACTAACAGTGCATTTCCCTCCATCCTATTTTCTTTTATTTATCATTTTCTCTCTATTTTTATCCTGTTCCTCTAAAGTCTTTTTTGTTTTCTGACCATTGCCTTCTTTTACCTTCCTTCTCTTTTACCACCCTCTCTTTTCTTTTCCCTTTCTCCTTCCTACTTCTCTGTTGGAAAAAATAGATTTATATTACTAGTTGAGTATGTGTGTTTGTGTGAGTGTGTGTGTGTATTCTAACTTTGAACCAATTTACATGTGAGTGAGGTTCAAGTGTTTCCCACTTCTCACTCACCATTTTCCTTCCAGTGTAAGATCTCTTCCTTGAGCGCCCCTTTTATGTGAGATAATTTTCTCCACTCTTTCTCCCTTCCCCAAGAACATCCCTCATTCTCACCTATCCATTATTTTTTCATATCATCACAATCCAACTGATTCACTTCCCAACCCTCTTTCTATGTGAAATCCTTCTAGTTGCCCTAATAATGAAAACAGTTGTTAGAAGATATGTTTCATCTTCTCATATAGAAAAGGATTAAACTTCCCATATAAACATAAAATTTATGGAGTCCTTATGATTTCTCTTCCATGTTTATCTTTTGGTGTTTTTCTTGAGTCTTGTATTTGAATGGCAAATTTTCTATTCAGCTCTGGTCTTTTCATCAGGAATGCTTAAAAATTCTCTGTTTCATTAAATAACAATTTTTCCCTTGACAGATTATACTGTTTTTATGGTTCAGTTTTACTTTGTTTTAGCCTCAGTCCTTTTGCCTTTAAGAATATTGTATTCCAACTTCTCTGTGCCTTAATGTGATAGCTGCTAAATCTTGTAAGATAACTGTGGTTCCTTGGATGTGAATGGTTTCCTTCTATTGCTTGAAATATTTTTTCTCTGACATGGGAACTCTGGAATTTGGCTGTAATATTCTTGTGAATCTTCATGTTGAGATCTCTTTCAGGAGGGGACTAGTAGATTCTTTCAATTTTTATTTTGCCTTCTTGTTCTAGGATATCAGAGCAATTTTTCTTGATAATTTATTTAAATATAATGTCTAGGCTCTTTCTTTAATCATGACTTTCAGGTAGGCCAATAATTCTCAAATTCTCTCTCCTTAATTCATTTTATAAGTCTGTTGTTCTGGTAAGATATTTTACATTTTCTTGTATTTTTTTCATTCTTTTCTCTTTGTTGTATTGTTTCTTGATGTCTCATGAAGTCATTAGTTTTCACTTTTCCAATTCTAATTTTTAAGAAATTATTTTCTTTGGTGAGATTTTTTTTGCCTCCTTTTCAATTTGACCAATTCTGACTTTGAAGGACTTATTTTCATCAGTGAATATCTGCATTTCTTTTTCCATTTGCAAATTCTGTTTTTAATGTGGTATTTTCTTCAGCATTGTTGTGTCTCTTTCATAATTGTCTTTTTATAATTTTCTTCTTTTCCTTTCATTTCCTTACCTAATTTTTCCTCTACCATTCTGTAACACCAATCACTACAGCACACCTGAGGACTGCTACTGTGAATAAATTTAAGGGTCTAATTGCACAGAATAATGAACTCTCTATTCAGTGATAAACTAAACATTGTTCAGTAAAACATAACATTCATAGTAACATCCTTAAGATACATACATGTATCTCATAACACTCAGTATCATTGTATCCCCAAAGTCAGGGAGTCCCAGGCTAGGGTTTTCCCTAGCACTACACATTCTTAAAGGGTAACAGAAAATACCCCGTCATCTACCCCTAGGTCAATGTAAGAACAATCTCCTTAATCAATACAGTGTCCAAGTAAAGTCCTCTCTCATTTTGACTCAAGGCTGACTTCCAAACTTCATGACTCCTCCTCCCTGGACTGAACAACTCTCACCTGGGTTTACCCACAAAGGCACCTCTCTGCTCCTGTTCTTTGTCTCAGCTCACAGGGACTGTTCCACTCCAAACTCTTCCTACTCCTGCCTGACAGCAGGCTCCAGGGGCTCCTGCCCACAGCTTCTGTTTCTAGGAAAACAAAGCTTAACAGGGATATGAAAATATTTATGCACATTGCTAGCACCATCGTCATTAATAGTTCTTAAAAGGGACTTAAGCTAAGCTTTATCCTCATGGGTGGATCTCTGCTCTTCAGCTCAGTTCATTCATAAGGACTAATAGATAGGAATTTTGTCTGAGAAATTAACACAGACCAACAGACAGAGCTTCTGTCTTATAAATCAACACAGATAGACAGACAAGCCTTCTGTCTGAGAAATTAACAGACCAACAGACAGGGCTTCTGTCTGAGAAATAAACATAGATCAACAGACAGGGCTTCTGTCTGAGAAATTAACACTGACCAACATACAGAATTTCTGTCTGAGAAATTAACGCAGACCAACAGACAGGGCTTCTGCCTGAGAAATTAACACAACCCAATAGACAGGATTTCTGTCTGAGAAACCAACACGTATCAGCAGATAGGGCAGAGAAATTAACTCAGATCAAGAGTGAGTACCAACATTACAAACATTCTTCCTATTACAACTCTCCACAAACAAGTTCCCTTAGCCACTTATACTTGCTTCTCTTTCTCAATTCTGCTGCTCTTTCTACTCACTCCTCTCCCTCTAAGTAATACACTATATACACCATTTCCAATCAAAGACTCTTGATTCAGTCAGACACTTAATTCAATCAAAGATTCTTAATTCAATCAAAAGCAAGACTCAATCAAAGGCATTTGATTGGCTAAAACTCAATCCAGAAAAAAACAGCAAAAATCTTACTTTACTTGTCATTAAACACTCTAATTTTGAAAATCATTTGTTTAGCTCTTCCAGGAATTTTTGTTGGGCTTGTGTTCAATTCTTATTTTTCTTTGAGGCTTTTCTTGTAGTTGTTTTAACTTGATTGTCTTTTTCTGAATTTGTGTTTTGATCTTCCCTATCACCCTGAGGCTTTTTATGGTCAGATTTGTTGTTCTTCTTTGTTCATTTTTCCATCCCATTTCTTGATTTGGAACTTTATGTTAATGTTACACTGTTTCTGATATGGGGAACAACTGGCACTGTCTCAAGTTTCAGGCTTTTATGAATTTCTGTTTTCAGAGCAAGTTTTGGGGTTTGGAAATTTTCACTGCTTCCAAGGTGGTATATTCTGAGGAAAGTTATGGTCACTGTTCTCTTGTTCTGAACTCTGGTCCTTACCTAGAAGGTGCTCTTCATCCCTCAGGATTTCAATTGATCCAACTTCTCAAAGCCCCTCCTCCCTTAGAACTGGAGGTGATACTGCCCATCAGACATTCCATTGCCTCTTGGTTGAAAGTGTTCCTCTCTGCCATTGAGCTATGACCCAGAAGTGAGTATAAGCAATAAAGTTGCCAGACATCATATCTGTTCCTATCCAATCCTAGCAGAATGGAAGTCTCTTTACCATCTCTGACTTGAGAGTTCCTGAAGCTGCTGCTATTTCTGTTACCACCACCTAGTGGTGGTCTTTCATCCCTGTAGACTGAGTTAGCCTCCTCCAAACCTTCTTTGTCATAGAGTTCTGTTTCCAACTTCCTATCTTGTCTTGGGCTGAAAGAACATCTCATTCTGACCTTTTATTGTCTATGTCACCCCAGAATTTGATTTGAGGAATTATTTTTAAGTTGTTTGGAGGGCAATGTTGGGAGAGTTCAGTTGAATACTTTCCCTACTCCAACGTCTCCAGAAGTCTCTAAGATCATTCTTTCAATAGAATTTACCAAAGAACACATATAACTTCATAACAAATAGTACTCTCCAAAAATTGAATAGGCTGCCTTATGAGATAGCAGGTTTTCTGGCACTAGAATGAGAGTCAAGAAAAGACCATATATAAGACAATTCAGCAAATATTCATTATTATGAAGCAGAAGAGATATAATAACAAAAATTAAACCCCTCTTGCCTTTAAGAAGTTTATATTCCATGATAGGGGACTTGTGCTTTCATTTGTGTAGGAAACTTGCTATAAGAAAACTTACTCTACTAACATAGATCAGAAATTGTTCTGTAACAAATAGTTTTAGAAAGTTTCCTATAACATTGAGAAATTAAATGACTTGCCCAAGGTAATACAGCTAGTATGTATCACAGAAAGGCCTGAAACCTAGGTCTTCTTTATCCTGAAGTCAGCTCTCTCTTGATTATGCTGCCTGATTGTTAAAAATAAGTCAATACTGTATAATAGAAGAAGGAAAAGGAAAGTAGAGGAGGGAAAGGAAAAGGAGAAAAGGGGGAAAATAGCAACTGGTAGCATCTGAGCATGGAAGGTGACTAAGTACACTAAGAGATGAAGGTAAGGAGGGAGTACATTGTACATTCTGGGTATAGGGGATAGCTCAAAAGGCATAAATAGGAGAGATGAGAGTTTGGATCTTGTTGTATTCAAGTAATAACTAGTAGACCAATTTGGCTGGAGTTAAGAGTACTCATAGGAGAGTAAGATTTAAAATTTCTAGACAATTTGTGTGTGTTCGTCCTTTGTTGCTGAAGAAGACCATGCCATCAGAGAAATAATGACATGACTTGCACTTGACTTTGTTTTGAGTGAGGGAGGGCCATGCAGGTCACCAACCTCACTTCTTCTCCAGAGTCATCTGAATCCAGTGACCAGATGTTCTCAAAGGTTGTGATGCCCTCTGGCTCTAAAAATGTGTATTAAGACTCTGAGGTGCAGTTTTACTTTGGGGTTTAGTGTTTGGAAGAAGTTTTGTCTTCCACATGAGATTCTGGTAAACTGCTAAGCAGCCCCCGAGCTTTGAAAACCCAGCACCAACAGTGCTTCCCTCTCTGGTAACTATGTATGCATGGTCAGGCAGTTGCATCTGTCTGTTGATTTGTGATGTATTTATTGCTTATATCAGACAATTGGAAGCATGTCTGTTGATTTTGGTTTCTCTGTATTTTCTCTGAAGTTCAGGGTGTTGACTTTTTTTCCCCGTTACTTTCCTTCTAGTTACTTTCCTTCTAGAAACGCAGATCTAAGAACCTGTGTTAGCAGGCCCCCCTGTGTATGTCTGGGTCCTTACTGTTACACGAGGGTAGAATTATATCTAAGGAATACATATATCTGACAGGAGCAAGGAAGATGAATGAGAGTGGAGAAAGTTTTTTCAAAAGTCTAGATGAAAGGTGATGAGATCTTAGTATTCTCTTTTTTCCAAGTGAGTTGAAAGGAGAAAAAACATGAGAAATATATGTTTATGAGGGTTTTAATGCCTTTGACAAATGATTAAATATGGGATATGATGGAAAGCAAGGAATGAGGAATGATTTCAGACCTTCAGTTCTAGGTGACAGGAAGGGTAGTGTTGTCTTCAAAAGAAATAGGGAAATTTGGAGGAGGAGGAACTTTTGAATGAGAAGTGGGAGATAATGAGTTCTATTCTGAACACACTGATTTTGAGATACCGATAGAGACATTTAGTATATGGTCAACAAAGCAAAACTAAAATTGAGAAGTGAGTTGGTCTAGATATGTAGAATTAGAATTCAACTACATAGAGATGACAATTGAGTCCATGGTAATGAAAACAAAAAAAAAAAATTTAAAAGAAGAGAAAAGGGGCCAACATAGAGACTTAGGAATAAACCTAGTAGGCAGAACATTGATGATGAGTCAGCAAATGATACTATGAAGAAACCGTCACACGAGAGGAGAACCCTGAAGAGTATCAAGGAAGTCAGGGGAAATAAGAGTGTCCAAGGGAAGAAATACTCATGCCATCTTCATGAAACCTGGCTCATCTCTCCAGTCCTAAGCCTATTCAGTATTCTTCAACCTCAGAAAAAAATATTTCACCACCTCAGGAGACCAAGGAGAAGGTCTATGCTAAACCCCTCAAGCATTTTGTAGAAGAAGTTAATTATCTTGAGTGTTTTCCTTTGGGGGAATTGAGATTATAGTCCTATAGCCTGTAAAGGAAAAAAAAAGTTTCCCAAAGCATAAGCCCTGAGACTTTCTTCTTCCAAAGCAAAAAGAGAGGGAAATAAATTAGAGGAAATTGTCCTCAGGCCTACCCAGCTCCACAGAATCACCAACTAATGAGTCAAGTTATCAGTTTATCAGCATTTAGTAAGAACCTACTAGGTGCTAGACACTATATGAGCCATTAGTCATACAAGACATTACAAAGTACCTGAGGTCAAGGAACATTATAATTATATTTGCAAAAAAGAACAATAGCTTGAGAGGAAACATGTATTAAGTAAATAATAAATAGAAGATCAGCCTCAGAGTGAGGAAGAATGGGTTCAAGGACAGCCTCTGACAATTATTGACTATATGACCCTTGGCAAACCACTGAAACTTCTTGTGCCACTCTATAAAGTTATAAATTGTACTGGTAAAGGAGACATCCTCACTGGGACTTCTCTTATCCAAGATCTGGTCTGACCAAAAAATTAAGCAAATGAAAAAGAAAGTGGCTTACTTTTTCCATAGATTATTATGCTAATAGGATTTTATGCATATTATCTCATTTAATGCTCACTTGTATTTCTATAGCACCCTAAGGCTTATAAATAGCACTTCCTTACAGTTACCCTTTAAGTTAGATGGGAAGATGAGAAGACTAAAGTTCCAGTAAATAAACTAACATGCCCTCCGTCATATGGATAGTAAATGACAGAACCAGACTCCAATCCCAATTTTCTGGTTTCAAATCCAGTGGTCCTACAACTCCACCATTCTGCCTCTCAGCATAATTAGATAAGCCAGGGTTACCAGACAAGAACAGATTTCTGAGTATTATTGCGTAAGAAGCAAGAAATGGGCAAAAATCATTAGCATTTCACTTTCACATATTTATGGGATATATTTTTCCTTTGTAATTGACATGTCCCTGATGTTCTCAAAATCTTCTTTGGATAAAATATACCCCAAGACTGAGAAGTCATCCCTCTGGTTCTATACTTTTATCATCATCCTCATTATCAGTGTCATCATCATCACATAATGATTTTAATAAAGAGGCATAAAAGTGGTATTAAAATATAGTGAATGGATAGATAACCAACCTCATAGTCAAGAAGATATGGATTTAATTCCTGCTTTTAACTATAGGGTTAATGCAACCTGTTTAAAAACATGACACTCTTGTGAAAACTACAGACTCCACAGAATAACATTTTAAATAAATAAAATAAAACATATAGAATTTAAAAGGAAATGAACTATATTAAAGTGTAGTTATCCAAAGCTTTTTTTTTAGCTTACAAAATCCTGGTTAAAAATCTCTTCAGTCTAATACATATTGGTCATATTACCAAAGGCAAATAACTTATTCTCTCAATGTCTCAAACAGCTCACTGAAACTAAACATTTTACAGCAGGCACCAATCTGCATTGGTAGAGTGAGTTTCTTCACCAAAAGTGAAGGCATAATATCTATAACAATGAAATAAAATATCTATAACAGTGAAATCACATATCTGGGAGCAAGTGAATAGGAATTGTTGTATTAACATAATAATTGTGGTATTAACATAACAATAATTTATATTATAACATAATCTGCTGTTGCTTCATTGTTTCAGTCATGTCTGACTCTGAGACCCAAACTGGGGTTTTCTTGGCAAAGATATTACAACAGTTCTTCATTTCCTCCTCCAGCTCATTTTATAGATGAGGAAACTGAAGCAAAAGTGATTAAGTGACTTGCGCAGGGTCACACAGTTAATAAATGTCTGAATGAACTCACAAAAACAAATTTCCCCTGACTCCAGGTCCAGCATGCTATCCACTGCATCACCTGCTGATCCATGACATAATAATAGTTAGCAAGTAACTATAAAAAAGGTGGTCAATTCATTTCATCATCAATTAGAGGAGGTTAACTTCCTAGAAAAAGGAGAAACCAGTCTAAAGCAAACACAACATAATGAAAAATGCAAGACTAAATAATCATGCTGTTATTGTACTTTGAGTTCCAACTCAACAAAACCATTAGTTTTTTAATATGCGAATGAATAATGGCCAAATGGCCATTATTTCAGCTTCCAATCTTATAGATAACACTCTTTAGAGTTTGTTGAGGAACTCAGTTTGATGGAAAGATCTTTAGATTTGGGTTCAAAGACCTGAGGTTTGAATCCTATATGCTTCCTCTATGACCTTGGATATATACTTTATCTCCCTGGTCCTCAGGTATCTTATTTACAGGTAGATCCAGAGGAAATATTCAGTGGAACAAAAGATATTTAATCAGTCAAGCAAATTTTTAGAAAAGGTTAAAAACATGGCATACATTTTCCCATTGGTTACTCCACCACCAATAAGAGAGAACTACTTTCAGAGAAACCACTTAACCAGGGAAAATGTGTAGAAGGTATATCAGATACAAATATAAAATGTAAAGTGGCACTGTTTGTTTAGCTTTTAAAGCCCTTCACCAACTGGAATCAACCTATCTTCCTAACATTCTCATTCATTTACTCTTTTATACAATCTATGGTCAAGAGGGAGTATTATTCTTGATTTCCTCACACAAGACACTCCACCCACCATCATTATGCTTTGCAATGGCTGTACCCTTTGCTTCATAAAATACTTTACTTCCTTTAAGATTCCATTCGAGTACCACCTTCAACATGAAGCTTTTCTTTCAAACCCTCCAATTTTCCCTTCTTAAACTACCACACATATTCATTTTGCATTTATTCTACATGTACTCTACATATACTTATCATCTCATTCAATAGAATAATATTTCCTTAAGAATGGAGACTGTTGAGATATATGTATATATATATATATATATATATATATATATATATATATATATATATATATATATATATATATATATATATATGTATATATATGAGGTGGAGACAAGATGGAAGTGTAGAAAGATGCACGTATATTAGCTCTTCCCCCACAGCCCACAAAATACCTGTAAAAAATGACTCTCAACAAATTCTAGAGCAGCAAAAGTCACAGAAAAAGAGTGAAAGAGGTTTCCAGCCAAAGGTAACCTGGTAGGCCCGAGAAAGGAGGGTACGTTGAGGGAAGGGGTAACCAGAATGCAAGGTATTAGGGGGTAGGGGGAGGGGAGAGATGGGAAGAAAAATTGGACATGTTGCAAAGTGATATAAAAGCAATTAGTATTAAAACAATTGACTGAATTAATTATTGAGACTAAATCAGAGACATCTTTAGTTTGGGGAAAAGAATTTTAGTCTAAGTTTCCTAGAGGCAGATAACCTCAGGTAAAATTTGGCATTGATGGAAAAGTTAAGGTTTTAATGGTAAATTTGATTTTATGATTGTTATTTAATCAGGAACTAGATGTATAGAAAGGCATGTAAAACACTTAAGACTTGCCTCAAAAGATGTTCCTTGGCCAATGTGAAATTATGGTCATATCTAAAACCTAGTTATTAGAGCTTGCTATTTTAAGATTCTATGGGACTACTGACTGTTCTTCTGAGTCTAACTCCAAGCATGGATAGCAAGAAAGGTGGTCTGAGCCTCCAATCCATGATGCCAGTAAGCCTGAGAGATGCTGGTATGAACTGAAAAACGTGATCTCATGGGAAGGGTGGGAGAAAGTGGCTGTTCAGCTTGGGCTGAGGTGGGATTCTCCTGACTCAATTTCCCCACTAACACCTGGCAGACTTTAAGCCTGACTGAATGCAAGTTGACAACCTACTCCTGCCTGGAATTGACATGAAGTTGGGGAGACGTTGTTTCCCTGCAATGTCCCTACTCTTAGTGGTGATTTCCTATAGTCAAAAGATTTGTAAGCTTAATATCAGATCTATTAAATTATAGATTGTTGGTAGGGGAACATCCGAGGTTGTCTAAAATGAAGCTCTTAGGCTTAGGACTTTAGACCAACAACGAAAAGTTAGGGTCCTTTAATTCTTAGTAATAGTGTGGAGACAATTAGGTCAAGGCTTGTGAAGCTAGCATACATAGTTATTATTTGGGTCTTAGTTGGTTAATGTTAAAAAAAATTCATTTGTGGTCTATATTGTAAATGCTTTCAAAGAAGTATCACCTGACCAAAAGTTGGAATTGTTTCATGTGACATGAACTGTGTTAAAATAAAAAATGAAAAAAAACCCAATTATATATATATATATACATACACATATACATATACACATATATGTGTGTTTATACAGGTATATATATGTGTGCATATATATATATACATACACATATACATATACACATATATGTGTGTTTATACAGGTATATATATGTGTGCATATATATATATACATACACATATACATATACACATATATGTGTGTTTATACAGGTATATATATGTGTGCATATATATATATATATACATACACATATACATATACACATATATGTGTGTTTATACAGGTATATATATGTGTGCATATATATATATACATACACATATACATATACACATATATGTGTGTTTATACAGGTATATATATGTGTGCATATATATATATACATACACATATACATATACACATATATGTGTGTTTATACAGGTATATATATGTGTGCATATATATATACATACACATATACATATACACATATATGTGTGTTTATACAGGTATATATATGTGTGCATATATATATATACATACACATATACATATACACATATATGTGTGTTTATACAGGTATATATATGTGTGCATATATATATATATATATACATACACATATACATATACACATATATGTGTGTTTATACAGGTATATATATGTGTGCATATATATATATACATACACATATACATATACACATATATGTGTGTTTATACAGGTATATATATGTGTGCATATATATATATACATACACATATACATATACACATATATGTGTGTTTATACAGGTATATATATGTGTGCATATATATATATATATATACATACACATATACATATACACATATATGTGTGTTTATACAGGTATATATATGTGTGCATATATATATATACATACACATATACATATACACATATATGTGTGTTTATACAGGTATATATATGTGTGCATATATATATATATACATACACATATACATATACACATATATGTGTGTTTATACAGGTATATATATGTGTGCATATATATATACATACACATATACATATACACATATATGTGTGTTTATACAGGTATATATATGTGTGCATATATATATATACATACACATATACATATACACATATATGTGTGTTTATACAGGTATATATATGTGTGCATATATATATATATATATACATACACATATACATATACACATATATGTGTGTTTATACAGGTATATATATGTGTGCATATATATATATACATACACATATACATATACACATATATGTGTGTTTATACAGGTATATATATGTGTGCATATATATATATATATATATACATACACATATACATATACACATATATGTGTGTTTATACAGGTATATATATGTGTGCATATATATATATACATACACATATACATATACACATATATGTGTGTTTATACAGGTATATATATGTGTGCATATATATATATACATACACATATACATATACACATATATGTGTGTTTATACAGGTATATATATGTGTGCATATATATATATATATATACATACACATATACATATACACATATATGTGTGTTTATACAGGTATATATATGTGTGCATATATATATATACATACACATATACATATACACATATATGTGTGTTTATACAGGTATATATATGTGTGCATATATATATATATATATACATACACATATACATATACACATATATGTGTGTTTATACAGGTATATATATGTGTGCATATATATATATACATACACATATACATATACACATATATGTGTGTTTATACAGGTATATATATGTGTGCATATATATATATACATACACATATACATATACACATATATGTGTGTTTATACAGGTATATATATGTGTGCATATATATATATATACATACACATATACATATACACATATATGTGTGTTTATACAGGTATATATATGTGTGCATATATATATATACATACACATATACATATACACATATATGTGTGTTTATACAGGTATATATATGTGTGCATATATATATATACATACACATATACATATACACATATATGTGTGTTTATACAGGTATATATATGTGTGCATATATATATATACATAAACATATACATATACACATATATGTGTGTTTATACAGGTATATATATGTGTGCATATATATATATACATACACATATACATATACACATATATGTGTGTTTATACAGGTATATATATGTGTGCATATATATATACATACACATATACATATACACATATATGTGTGTTTATACAGGTATATATATGTGTGCATATATATATATACATACACATATACATATACACATATATGTGTGTTTATACAGGTATATATATGTGTGCATATATATATATATACATACACATATACATATACACATATATGTGTGTTTATACAGGTATATATATGTGTGCATATATATATATACATACACATATACATATACACATATATGTGTGTTTATACAGGTATATATATGTGTGCATATATATATATATATATATACATACACATATACATATACACATATATGTGTGTTTATACAGGTATATATATGTGTGCATATATATATACATACACATATACATATACACATATATGTGTGTTTATACAGGTATATATATGTGTGCATATATATATATACATACACATATACATATACACATATATGTGTGTTTATACAGGTATATATATGTGTGCATATATATATATATACATACACATATACATATACACATATATGTGTGTTTATACAGGTATATATATGTGTGCATATATATATATATACATACACATATACATATACACATATATGTGTGTTTATACAGGTATATATATGTGTGCATATATATATATACATACACATATACATATACACATATATGTGTGTTTATACAGGTATATATATGTGTGCATATATATATATATACATACACATATACATATACACATATATGTGTGTTTATACAGGTATATATATGTGTGCATATATATATATATACATACACATATACATACACACATATATGTGTGTTTATACAGGTATATATATATGTGTGCATATATATATATACATACACATATACATATACACATATATGTGTGTTTATACAGGTATATATATGTGTGCATATATATATATATATACATACACATATACATATACACATATATGTGTGTTTATACAGGTATATATATGTGTGCATATATATATATACATACACATATACATATACACATATATGTGTGTTTATACAGGTATATATATGTGTGCATATATATATATACATACACATATACATATACACATATATGTGTGTTTATACAGGTATATATATGTGTGCATATATATATATACATACACATATACATATACACATATATGTGTGTTTATACAGGTATATATATGTGTGCATATATATATATATACATACACATATACATATACACATATATGTGTGTTTATACAGGTATATATATGTGTGCATATATATATATATATACATACACATATACATACACACATATATGTGTGTTTATACAGGTATATATATGTGCGCATATATATATACATACACATATACATATACACATATATGTGTGTTTATACAGGTATATATATGTGTGCATATATATATATATATACATACACATATACATATACACATATATGTGTGTTTATACAGGTATATATATGTGTGCATATATATATATACATACACATATACATATACACATATATGTGTGTTTATACAGGTATATATATGTGTGCATATATATATATACATACACATATACATATACACATATATGTGTGTTTATACAGGTATATATATGTGTGCATATATATATATACATACACATATACATATACACATATATGTGTGTTTATACAGGTATATATATGTGTGCATATATATATATATACAAACACATATACATACACACATATATGTGTGTTTATACAGGTATATATATGTGCGCATATATATATATACATACACATATACATATACACATATATGTGTGTTTATACAGGTATATATATGTGTGCATATATATATATATACATACACATATACATATACACATATATGTGTGTTTATACAGGTATATATATGTGTGCATATATATATATACATACACATATACATATACACATATATGTGTGTTTATACAGGTATATATATGTGTGCATATATATATATATACATACACATATACATATACACATATATGTGTGTTTATACAGGTATATATATGTGTGCATATATATATATATACATACACATATACATACACACATATATGTGTGTTTATACAGGTATATATATGTGTGCATATATATATATATATACATACACATATACATATACACATATATGTGTGTTTATACAGGTATATATATGTGTGCATATATATATATACATACACATATACATATACACATATATGTGTGTTTATACAGATATATATGTGTGCATATATATATACATACACATATACATATACACATATATGTGTGTTTATACAGGTATATATATGTGTGCATATATATATACATACACATATACATACACACATATATGTGTGTTTATACAGGTATATATATGTGCGCATATATATATATACATACACATATACATATACACATATATGTGTGTTTATACAGGTATATATATGTGTGCATATATATATATACATACACATATACATATACACATATATGTGTGTTTATACAGGTATATATATGTGTGCATATATATATATACATACACATATACATATACACATATATGTGTGTTTATACAGGTATATATATGTGTGCATATATATATATATATACACACACACATATACACATACACATATATGTGTGTTTATACAGGTATATATATGTGTGCATATATATATATACATACACATATACATATACACATATATGTGTGTTTATACAGGTATATATATGTGTGCATATATATATATATACATACACATATACATATACACATATATGTGTGTTTATACAGGTATATATATGTGTGCATATATATATATATATACATACACATATACATATACACATATATGTGTGTTTATACAGGTATATATATGTGTGCATATATATATATACATACACATATACATATACACATATATGTGTGTTTATACAGGTATATATATGTGTGCATATATATATACATACACATATACATACACACATATATGTGTGTTTATACAGGTATATATATGTGCGCATATATATATATACATACACATATACATACACACATATATGTGTGTTTATACAGGTATATATATGTGCGCATATATATATATATACATACACATATACATATACACATATATGTGTGTTTATACAGGTATATATATGTGTGCATATATATATATACATACACATATACATATACACATATATGTGTGTTTATACAGGTATATATATGTGTGCATATATATATATATACATACACATATACATATACACATATATGTGTGTTTATACAGGTATATATATGTGTGCATATATATATATATACATACACATATACATACACACATATATGTGTGTTTATACAGGTATATATATGTGCGCATATATATATATACATACACATATACATACACACATATATGTGTGTTTATACAGGTATATATATGTGCGCATATATATATATATATACATACACATATACATATACACATATATGTGTGTTTATACAGGTATATATATGTGTGCATATATATATATATACATACACATATACATATACACATATATGTGTGTTTATACAGGTATATATATGTGTGCATATATATATATATACATACACATATACATATACACATATATGTGTGTTTATACAGGTATATATATGTGTGCATATATATATATATATACATACACATATACATACACACATATATGTGTGTTTATACAGGTATATATATGTGCGCATATATATATATACATACACATATACATACACACATATATGTGTGTTTATACAGGTATATATATGTGTGCATATATATATATATATACATACACATATACATATACACATATATGTGTGTTTATACAGGTATATATATGTGTGCATATATATATATACATACACATATACATATACACATATATGTGTGTTTATACAGGTATATATATGTGTGCATATATATATATATACATACACATATACATATACACATATATGTGTGTTTATACAGGTATATATATGTGTGCATATATATATATATACATACACATATACATATACACATATATGTGTGTTTATACAGGTATATATATGTGCGCATACTATATATATACATACACATATACATATACACATATATGTGTGTTTATACAGGTATATATATGTGTGCATATATATATATATATATATATACATACACATATACATATACACATATATGTGTGTTTATACAGGTATATATATGTGTGCATATATATATATATACATACACATATACATATACACATATATGTGTGTTTATACAGGTATATATATGTGTGCATATATATATATACATACACATATACATATACACATATATGTGTGTTTATACAGGTATATATATGTGTGCATATATATATATATATATATACATACACATATACATATACACATATATGTGTGTTTATACAGGTATATATATGTGCGCATACATATATATATATATACATACACATATACATATACACATATATGTGTGTTTATACAGGTATATATATGTGCGCATACATATATATATACATACACATATACATATACACATATATGTGTGTTTATACAGGTATATATATGTGTGCATATATATATATATACATACACATATACATATACACATATATGTGTGTTTATACAGGTATATATATGTGTGCATATATATATATACATACACATATACATATACACATATATGTCTGTTTATACAGGTATATATATGTGTGCATATATATATATATACATACACATATACATACACACATATATGTGTGTTTATACAGGTATATATATGTGTGCATATATATATATATACATACACATATACATATACACATATATGTGTGTTTATACAGGTATATATATGTGTGCATATATATATATATACATACACATATACATACACACATATATGTGTGTTTATACAGGTATATATATGTGTGCATATATATATATACATACACATATACATATACACATATATGTGTGTTTATACAGGTATATATATGTGTGCATATATATATATACATACACATATACATATACACATATATGTGTGTTTATACAGGTATATATATGTGTGCATATATATATATACATACACATATACATATACACATATATGTGTGTTTATACAGGTATATATATGTGTGCATATATATATATACATACACATATACATATACACATATATGTGTGTTTATACAGGTATATATATGTGTGCATATATATATATACATACACATATACATATACACATATATGTGTGTTTATACAGGTATATATATATGTGTGCATATATATATATATATACATACACATATACATATACACATATATGTGTGTTTATACAGGTATATATATGTGTGCATATATATATATACATACACATATACATACACACATATATGTGTGTTTATACAGGTATATATATGTGCGCATATATATATATACATACACATATACATATACACATATATGTGTGTTTATACAGGTATATATATGTGCGCATATATATATACATACACATATACATATACACATATATGTGTGTTTATACAGGTATATATATGTGTGCATATATATATATACATACACATATACATATACACATATATGTGTGTTTATACAGGTATATATATGTGTGCATATATATATATATATACATACACATATACATATACACATATATGTGTGTTTATACAGGTATATATATGTGTGCATATATATATATATACATACACATATACATACACACATATATGTGTGTTTATACAGGTATATATATGTGCGCATATATATATATACATACACATATACATATACACATATATGTGTGTTTATACAGGTATATATATGTGCGCATATATATATATACATACACATATACATATACACATATATGTGTGTTTATACAGGTATATATATGTGTGCATATATATATATACATACACATATACATATACACATATATGTGTGTTTATACAGGTATATATATGTGTGCATATATATATATACATACACATATACATATACACATATATGTGTGTTTATACAGGTATATATATGTGTGCATATATATATATACATACACATATACATATACACATATATGTGTGTTTATACAGGTATATATATGTGTGCATATATATATATACATACACATATACATATACACATATATGTGTGTTTATACAGGTATATATGTGTGCATATATATATATATATACATACACATATACATATACAAATATATGTGTGTTTATACAGGTATATATATGTGTGCATATATATATATATACATACACATATACATATACACATATATGTGTGTTTATACAGGTATATATATGTGTGCATATATATATATACATACACATATACATATACACATATATGTGTGTTTATACAGGTATATATATGTGTGCATATATATATATATACATACACATATACATACACACATATATGTGTGTTTATACAGGTATATATATGTGCGCATATATATATATACATACACATATACATATACACATATATGTGTGTTTATACAGGTATATATATGTGTGCATATATATATATACATACACATATACATATACACATATATGTGTGTTTATACAGGTATATATATGTGTGCATATATATATATACATACACATATACATACACACATATATGTGTGTTTATACAGGTATATATATGTGTGCATATATATATATACATACACATATACATACACACATATATGTGTGTTTATACAGGTATATATATGTGCGCATATATATATATACATACACATATACATACACACATATATGTGTGTTTATACAGGTATATATATGTGCGCATATATATATATACATACACATATACATACACACATATATGTGTGTTTATACAGGTATATAATGTGTGCATATATATATATACATACACATATACATATACACATATATGTGTGTTTATACAGGTATATATATGTGTGCATATATATATATATACATACACATATACATATACACATATATGTGTGTTTATACAGGTATATATATGTGTGCATATATATATATACATACACATATACATATACACATATATGTGTGTTTATACAGGTATATATATGTGTGCATATATATATATATATACATACACATATACATATACACATATATGTGTGTTTATACAGGTATATATATGTGTGCATATATATATATATATATACATACACATATACATATACACATATATGTGTGTTTATACAGGTATATATATGTGTGCATATATATATATACATACACATATACATACACACATATATGTGTGTTTATACAGGTATATATATATGTGCGCATATATATATATACATACACATATACATACACACATATATGTGTGTTTATACAGGTATATATATGTGCGCATATATATATATACATACACATATACATACACACATATATGTGTGTTTATACAGGTATATATATGTGCGCATATATATATATACATACACATATACATATACACATATATGTGTGTTTATACAGGTATATATATGTGTGCATATATATATATACATACACATATACATATACACATATATGTGTGTTTATACAGGTATATATATGTGCGCATATATATATATATACATACACATATACATACACACATATATGTGTGTTTATACAGGTATATATATGTGCGCATATATATATACATACACATATACATACACACATATATGTGTGTTTATACAGGTATATATATGTGCGCATATATATATATATACATACACATATACATACACACATATATGTGTGTTTATACAGGTATATATATGTGCGCATATATATATATATACATACACATATACATACACACATATATGTGTGTTTATACAGGTATATATATGTGCGCATATATATATATATACATACACATATACATATACACATATATGTGTGTTTATACAGGTATATATATGTGTGCATATATATATACATACACATATACATATACACATATATGTGTGTTTATACAGGTATATATATGTGTGCATATATATATATATATACATACACATATACATATACACATATATGTGTGTTTATACAGGTATATATATGTGTGCATATATATATATACATACACATATACATATACACATATATGTGTGTTTATACAGGTATATATATGTGTGCATATATATATATATATATATATATATATATATACATACACATATACATATACACATATATGTGTGTTTATACAGGTATATATATGTGTGCATATATATATATATATACATACACATATACATATACACATATATGTGTGTTTATACAGGTATATATATGTGTGCATATATATATATACATACACATATACATATACACATATATGTGTGTTTATACAGGTATATATATGTGTGCATATATATATATATATATATACATACACATATACATATACACATATATGTGTGTTTATACAGGTATATATATGTGTGCATATATATATATATATATATATACATACACATATACATATACACATATATGTGTGTTTATACAGGTATATATATGTGCGCATACATATATATATACATACACATATACATATACACATATATGTGTGTTTATACAGGTATATATATGTGCGCATATATATATATATATATATACATACACATATACATATACACATATATGTGTGTTTATACAGGTATATATATGTGCGCATATATATATATATATACATACACATATACATATACACATATATGTGTGTTTATACAGGTATATATATGTGTGCATATATATATATATATATACATACACATATACATATACACATATATGTGTGTTTATACAGGTATATATATGTGTGCATATATATATATACATACACATATACATACACACATATATGTGTGTTTATACAGGTATATATATGTGTGCATATATATATATACATACACATATACATACACACATATATGTGTGTTTATACAGGTATATATATGTGTGCATATATATATATATATATACATACACATATACATATACACATATATGTGTGTTTATACAGGTATATATATGTGTGCATATATATATATACATACACATATACATATACACATATATGTGTGTTTATACAGGTATATATATGTGTGCATATATATATATACATACACATATACATATACACATATATGTGTGTTTATACAGGTATATATATGTGTGCATATATATATATACATACACATATACATATACACATATATGTGTGTTTATACAGGTATATATATGTGTGCATATATATATACATACACATATACATATACACATATATGTGTGTTTATACAGGTATATATATGTGTGCATATATATATATACATACACATATACATATACACATATATGTGTGTTTATACAGGTATATATATGTGTGCATATATATATATATATACATACACATATACATACACACATATATGTGTGTTTATACAGGTATATATATGTGTGCATATATATATATATATATATATACATACACATATACATACACACATATATGTGTGTTTATACAGGTATATATATGTGTGCATATATATATATATATACATACACATATACATATACACATATATGTGTGTTTATACAGGTATATATATGTGCGCATACATATATATATACATACACATATACATATACACATATATGTGTGTTTATACAGGTATATATATGTGTGCATATATATATATACATACACATATACATATACACATATATGTGTGTTTATACAGGTATATATATGTGTGCATATATATATATATACATACACATATACATATACACATATATGTGTGTTTATACAGGTATATATATGTGTGCATATATATATATATATACATACACATATACATACACACATATATGTGTGTTTATACAGGTATATATATGTGTGCATATATATATATATATATATATATACATACACATATACATATACACATATATGTGTGTTTATACAGGTATATATATGTGTGCATATATATATATATATACATACACATATACATATACACATATATGTGTGTTTATACAGGTATATATATGTGTGCATATATATATATACATACACATATACATACACACATATATGTGTGTTTATACGGGTATATATATGTGTGCATATATATATATATATACATACACATATACATATACACATATATGTGTGTTTATACGGGTATATATATGTGTGCATATATATATATATATACATACACATATACATATACACATATATGTGTGTTTATACAGGTATATATATGTGTGCATATATATATATATATATATATACATACACATATACATACACACATATATGTGTGTTTATACAGGTATATATATGTGTGCATATATATATATATACATACACATATACATACACACATATATGTGTGTTTATACAGGTATATATATGTGCGCATACATATATATATGTGTACACACACATATGAATAAATAGTATAGTTTTCTTCTTGAGCAATTCTCTCCCAGGAAAAAAATGATGTTAGAGAGTAGATGTGAGCTGGTAAATAGTAACAGGTTCCTGGTTCCAGAAGAGTGCAGGGGATATCTCCAAGCCAGTCTCACAAACAAATACCAACGGTTTTTCCTCCCTGATTGGCTCTAGTATTTCTGGACTGCCTTTACACTTCACAGGATCCCCATGAATACTCTGCCTTATCATAACTGAGGGGAACCCTACTCTCTATCTTTATCCTTCCCCCAGTAGGGAGTAGGTCAAAGGAGAAGAAAACTATACTATCTCTTCTGTCCTGCTGGTTTCAGTCACAATGGTTAGTTATTTTAGCATTCTTATCTCCTTAAGTGTTAATTTTGAGTTTGTTTTTGTGCTTTTGAAATTGTATTAAAGTGGATAATTATTTAAAAAATTGAAAGAAAAATTAAAAAGAAAAAATGGAGACTTTTACCTTGGAATTCTCAATACTTAGAATAGTGGTCAACATATGTAATGTGCTTAATAAATATTTGCTTGATTTACACTGAACATTGATTTATATGTGACCAATGTGGAGTAAGATATATATGGGGCTCATGTGCCCAGGGCATACACATGACCAGGGCAATTTACATCTCTTAGGGTGTGGGACTCTTGACATCCTCTAATGGCATCATCATGATGGTTTCTTCCTGGTATCATGTCTCAGCTGGTTAGATTTGGCTTAGCTTTACATTGTCTCAGTTGAGCATCTCTGGACATTGGCTTACTCTCTAGGACTTGGTTTTATTTTTTTAAGACCATCTTCTACCACTCTATTCCCATTTACTAAGGCTCAGTGACTAGGAAGTCTCTTTCTCAAAAGGTAAGATTGACAACTCCTAACTCTATATCTGAGGCTTTAAGTTATCAGACCTGGTGAAGGCAACCAAAGAAAAGTCAACCAGAGCACCACAGACTAAAATTATGTCTATTCTTTCAGCTGCCTATTCTAAATCCATCATCCTATATAAATGTTGGAGTTAGGGAGAGAAACTTCCTTTTTACCTCCTATTTAACCCTTGATGGAGATCTTTTGTCCTCAGAACTCCTTTCAGGGAATTCTAAAAAAACAAATAAAGAAGTACAGGATATGAAATAGAATATAGGGGAATAAAAGCTACTTCACCCCCCAAATCCCTTTAGATTGTCCTGCAAACAGTAAAAGTTAATCTAAGAAACTAAAGTAATTGTTCTCCACTTCCTTTGCTCTCATTAACTCCTTTTGTAACATGGGGTGCATGAATGCACCCCAAAGCGCACATGAATGGGACTCTTCTTAGTGGAAACTGATTATTCAATGCTCTCTGTCTCCAAATAGGGGTGGAGTTGGTGAGAAATTCAGAAAAGAGAATGTTCTGATGTTCTGACTTCCAGGTTTGAGAAAGAAGACACATGATTCTAGATTTTCTTCAGTTCTCTAAAGGGAAAAAAGTCTTTGGAAAGAAGCCAGCGTTTAGAAGATCCAGTCTATTGATCATGTCCCTATATTCAGATTACAAACTGGAAACTTTGGGGAATTTTTTATAGGAAATGGGTGAGATATGGGACTATATCTCTTGTTTGAGATGAGATTTATCACTCTCAGTGGGAGAGCTCATTCATTCTGTGTACTATCTGGTATAGTCTCATCTGTATTCTTTCTCTGACTCCTTGGATAAATCAGTTTATTTGTTAATCATTATAATCTTTGTGGAGTTGGAGTTTGGTAAGAAGGGAGTAAAACCTTGGATAGATTGTTTGGAACACTCTTTTACCACTAAGACAGAGCAATCAGGAATTCAGTGAGAATCTAGAAATTTTTTCTCCTCGATTATCAATATTTAGGGGGCAAATATAAGTATAGATATAGATATATATGTGTATGTGTATATACATATATATACATACATATATTTGTGTATATCCATACATACATACATAATTCTAGTCTGGTACACCTTCTTTCTGAGGAAAGCAGAGTGTACAGCCTCAGGTTTTAATCTCCTGCTTCCCGCTCCTTACAGGCATCAAAGATTCCACTAGAATAGAGTGGGTGGAAGAAATTCTAGAAATATCTCTTTTTGCTTTCCTGTGAGCCACATGTAAACAGACCCGTATGGATACCCTACATGGGCAACAAAGCATGTCTACCTCTTTCACTTTATATGACATCTACTCAGATAAAAACAAACCTTCATTTGCCCCAAACTTCACTTTTTCTATATGGATAAAATTAAGTGGTTGAACTAAATGATTGCCAAGATGTCCTCTGGTGCTATTTCCCAGGAGCCTACTTATCACATTGGTCTATGTTTTTTAAAATGTGTTTTATCCATTGTTAGAGAAGAAAACTAGACAAATGAATAAAACAGCCAGGAGTTCAGCACTTTCAAATCATTAAATTCATTCTGTAGTAAGAAAATCAGAATTCCTATTTTTAACATATTAGTCAAATTTGCAAGATATGAATTACTACGTGGAACAACGAACAGTAAGCCAAGGTCTTGCATCAAAACATCCTATTACAACTGAAAAAAAAAAAAGTTACTAACGTATTTCTGGTGAACAGCAGAAGTTTTCAATTTTTCTATTTACGTGTATTCTTAGACTTATTTTTAGAACAATATAATGTGATGAAAAGTTGCTAGACTTGAAGATTTATGGCTATATTTATATCCTGGCCCTGACACCAGCTATGTGACTGCAACTAAATCACTTAGCCTCAATGAGCCTCAGTTTCTCATATGTAAATTGGGACTAGCTAATTTTCTCATATTGATTAACCCATCTATGGGGAAAGGGGCTGAACTATTTTTCAAATCATGAGATTCAATATTAACATGAGCTATTTTTTGTTGGTTCCAAAAACTAGAAACTAAGGTAGTATCCACCCTATTGAAGAATGAATAAGCAAATTAAAGAATTTAAATGTGATGGAATATTACTGTGCACAAGAAATGACAAAATGAACAGACTGAAAGGAAACTGAATATACTTTATGAATTGTTGCATAGTGAAGCAAATTAAAGTAGAACAATTTATACAATGCCAACCTCATAAAGAAATCAAACTATGAAAGAATTTAGAACTCTGACCAACACATTTATAAACCATGAATCCAGAAAAATGAAGCTGAAACAAGATACCCATCTCCTTCCAGAGATATCATGGACTTACAGCAGAATGAGACACATTTTTTGGACATGGTCAACATAGGATTTTGCTTTACTGAACTATACATATCTGTTTTGGGGTTTTCTTTTTTTATTATTTTTCATTTGGGGAAGGGAGTGAGAGGGAGAAATAAGAAATGCTCCTAAAAATGAACAAATAAATTTATGAGTGTAAGAATAAATGAATGAATGAATGCAAAAAAAAATAATGTGAACTAGTACGTTTCCCCATTTTAACACATATGGCAAGTATATTAAATGCAAAAATAATTCAGATGATTTTTTTCTTAACCAAAATACTATTCCAGAAGTTGAGCCCTAAAAAAGATTATATTACCTGACATTATTTCGTATATAAGGACACTGAGAACTCCTGAAGGGAAGTGAATTGCTCAAGGTGGTAGCAGAATCATGATGAGATCTTAAGACTCCTGACTCCCAATAGAGAACTTCATTTCATTTCTCCATACTGATTCACATGAATGTCTAGGTGCCAGTATGGATTATTGGTCCTCAGGACTTTTTACTGCCCATATAATATGTTCCTTTAAGTACTCCCTGACATGTCTTAATATTATTTCATGAACAAGAGTTATGCTTAAGTCTTCAGGAGTGTCAATCTGAATTGAAAGTATGCCAGCTCTTCTATTATCACTACTAACAGATGTTTTAATTAACCTACTTATACTGTCAATACATTATTCACTTCAGATTTGCAAATGAGGTTTATATGAGCAATTCTAGTAAGAGAGAAACATGCTTATTACTCTGCTAATATGTGTTCAACCAATACAGCTTACTGGAAGCGAAATTCTTTCTGGAGTCAACTTTCATCTCTATGTGACATTGATTTCCATCCAGCATTAATTGCACAAAGACTCTCCCTTACAAGTAAAATTGCTGCCCATTTTAGAAGGATGTTACCCACTCCAATATTGTGTACCTTCTAGGAGTCTATTTTTGGTCAAAAGCTCAGAGATTTAGAACTGGAAGAGAACTTAAAAGATATTTAATCCAACCCCTTCATTTTAAAGAGAGGATATCAAGATCCAATAAGTTGAGGTAACTTGTCCAAGTCCACACAAATTTTGAGAGACCTAAATTTGAACCCTAGTTCTTTGATAAAAGTCCAATACTATTTTTCTCTTTTTTTATATATTATCTCCTTGAGTCTTACCACCAAGGCCCCAGAATTCAATACCATCCTAAAAGTGAGCATTTCTTTTGCCTTGCGAAGTTTCTTTACCTTTCTGTATGTGTCACAGATCCCTTTAGTAGTGTGGTGAAATCTCTAGACCTCTTCTCAGAATTAAGTTTTTAAATATGTCGACTCTCAGAAACCAACCTATCATGTTATTCAGTGGTGAAAAAGTGCTTGATCCATTCTTAGAAAAGAAAACTAGATAAATTATACTGACATATAGTTACACATTTTTTTAAAAGTACATAAATCCCATATTAAGAACCTATATGAATATTTTGAAAAACAACAGAATGGTCTACAGAACGTTTTGAAAGCAACATGAATTTGGTCTAACCTCCTATACTTCCTAAAATATGCAGTACTATCTACCCCTTCCCAGCCTCCATTTAAATTCTATTCCCCCCTTAAAAGTCTTCTGTGACCAGTTCAGCCTATACCAACATTTCTCTTTTAGATTCCCATAACATGTGTTGCCTGCACATCTCTGTTGTCTGTTAGATAGCATGCTGAACTTGGAATCAGGAAGATGTGGATTTGGATCCTGGCTCTAAGACCATGGGCCTCTCTACCATTTAAATTCTCTGAGCCCAGGTGTGCTCATGTGTAAAAAGGAGATAATCCCTTACATAGTTACCTTACAGAACAATCAAGTGAGTCCATGCATGGAAAGTGCTATATAAATATTGGCTGCTATTAGAGTCATATTATTACTTAACTATTAAAATGTGCCTTCTTTCTCCAGATGGATAGTAAGTCCCTCAAGGAGATGGAACTAGTGACCTGAATCAGAATTTTAGGTCATTATAAAGAAGTTGTGAAACAACAGAACATGGCCAATTTAGGTATCCAGACTTAGAACCCAGAAGATACTAGTTCAAATTATGCCTCACATATTTAGTATGTAGAAGACACAACCTCTATGTGCCTCAGTTTCTTTATTTGTAAAATGGAAATAATAGTAGCACCTACCTCATAGGGTTATTATAAGGATAAAATGAGACAAAGTGATTAGCAAAACTTAAAGCCCTATATGGATGATATCTTTTGCATTTTAGGGCTTATTTTGACCAAGAGAAATTTTAGAATAGTAACTGTGACTATTACTGTTGCCATAGCATTTGCATAGCACTTCCAGTTTTGCAAAGTTTTACAATGCTGTGGAAGTCTGGAATCCAGAGAAATCCAAGTTTATTTGCTCTAAACCACCCGACTACAAGAAACAGAGGAAAACTTGCCAGGCCTAGAGGCCTGAGGGCTACCCGAGTCTTCCCTTACCTCTATCGGAGGTCTTCGGTTGGCCAAACCGGATGCTCGTATGAGAGAAAGAACGTTCCAGAGTCGAACAAGGGTTGAGCTTTATTTCAGGGTCTAGTTACAAGTGCAGGGGAATTCTTCCTTAGGAGGGAGCAAAGAATCTCCCAAGGAGGCAAAGATCTTACAATAAGAGATTGGAAGTAAAAGTATAAGCGGGGAGAGAGGGGGAGGGGAGAGAAGAGAGAGGAAAAGCGGAGCCTTGTGTCCTGTCCGCTCCGCGCCCCTCCGCCCAAGAGAACTTTCAGGCTTTCCTGATCCTACTTAAACTCTCCAGCAGCATAGTTTGCATCTGAATACCGTGCTGTTAGATAACAATAGTGTGCCCAGATCCGGGACCATCTCGAGGGCAGGGAGAGCTCTCTCCCATCACGTCTCTCACGGGAAGAGGCGGAAATACACGAGATAGCTCGGTTCACCTTGATTCCCAGTCGTTTCCTGGGGGGTCTCGTGAGAACTCTAAGATTTAGAAGTTCCCACCTTTACCCGCCCGAGACTGTCCACCTGGAATTGAGCTTCCATCCCCAGCAAAAACTGACTTTTAGATTACAGAACCTGGTCAGTTTTCAAGGTCCAAGTCACCCAGTTGGACAGGTGAAAGACACATAACTAGTCAAACCTGCATGCTAAAATGCCACCAAAGGCACACCATGAGTGCTTTATCAATATTGGTCGAAGGAGTGAATCACAGACCACACGGACCTTCAGAATGATAAGGGACCTAAATGGCCATCAGTGAAACCTACACTTGAAAAAGAAACCTCACTATAATACACTCCAAAAATAGTCATCACTGTAATACACTCCAAAAATAGTCATCCAGCCTCTGCTTGAATAACTGCAATGAAAACGAATTCAATACTTAATGAAGCACTCCATTAAACTTCTGGTTAACTCTGATTGCTGGGGTTTTTTTAAATTCATATAACAAATCTAAATTTGTCTCTTCACAACTTTCAGCCGTTGCTCCTAGTTGGGTGTTTTGCAGGCCAAAGAGAACAAGGAAAATTTCTCTTCTACATAATAGTCTTTCAGTACTTGAAGACAATCAACATTCTCTTCCTTCCCTTCCTACTAAGACCCCTTGTCTTCACTTGGCTAAGTATTCTCAGTTCCTTTAGCTGACCCTTTGAAGGCAGGTACTCAAAGTCTTCCACCACTCTAGTTGCCTTCTACTTGATGCTCCTTGTTAATCAATGTTTTTTTCTAAAATATGATGCCCATAACTAATCACAAATAATACAGATGTGATCCTGCTGGGCACAGGGAAGCAGGATTATCATTTCCTTAGTCCCAGACGCTATGTTTCTCTTTCTATATTCTAAGATTGCTGGCTTCCTTAGATTTCCCATTGTTCTGATGCTCTGTATTGAACTTACATGCCCCTGAAATTTCCTGATTTTTTTTAAGACTAACTAATAGATATCTTATCTTATACTTCTGAAGCTGATTTATTGAACCCAAGAATAAAATTTTATATTTCTCTTTAAGAAATTTCATATTATTACATTATGTCCTAGACTGTCAAAATTACTTTGAATCCTAACTTTGTCATTCAGTGTTAGTCATACCTCCCAACTCTGTCAGCTGCAAATTTTATAACCATGCAATCCATGTCTTTATCCAAGTCACTGAATGAATGATCACCCTGAGGCAATATCCTGAAATGACTTCTGAATCATCAGAGAAAGATTAAATGATGTTCAATATAATTTTATTGTTGTTCCTTTTATTTTATTGTCCTACTCAAATGTCTACTTGTGGCATGGATGTGACATCTTTGGGGTTTAGAGTTTATGTTAGTAGAGAGCCAACTATGACATATTCTTCCAACTTGGAAAAATATCGAGTCAGGTCCAGTGACAGACTGACTATATGTCTGCTGCCCAAGGCTTACATAATTTCATGAAGGCTTATCACTAGAAGGTTTGTTTCTGAATGATGAATTGATGACACTTTCCTTCTGTGCATCTTCTTAAGTGAAAGTGTTCTCTTTCTCCTTAAATTTTCTTATGCCATTTTGCCTAGATGTCTACTTTAAAACATCATATCCTACCCTGCATTTAAATTTCTGCATATGCTTTTTGTCTCCTCCCTCTTTTTACCTCCCAGTGTAATGCAAACTCCTTGAAAGCAGAGACTGTCATATTTGATCCTTGTTTCCCTAAGACCTAGATTAGTATACAGAATATAGCAGGCACTTAATGAAGGTGTGTTGAATTAGAATTTTACTCCAACTCAAAGATTATTTGCTAAAGAAATGTGATGTAGAGATATGCATTGATGGGAAGCAGTTCTCGTATCAATAAAATGATGTATCCTTGAAACCTTGAAGAAGCACATTTGAAAGTCAGTGATTCATGCTTTTATGCAACTAGTTATCACTTTGATAGTTCCTCCCTAAGTGTCTAGTAAGAAGAAAAATTACGGAGACTCCTCTAATAGGTGTCAAAACAGTATTGATTCTAGGGATAACATTAAGGGGTTACAGTTTCTAATAGAGAAGCTCATGAGCACCCATCTGGTGTGCTACCCAATATTGATTAACCAACCAGTTAAGATAAGTTTGTTTGTTTTTTTTAATAAAAGGGTATATAATGAAAAAGTATAGCAAAAATAGCACTTAAAAATAACTCCCTCCCAAATTGTGAGTACACTGTCCCTTTATACATACTCAAAAGCCCTCAGCAAAATGGACTCAAATTTGAAGAAAAACAAATCAGGCCAAAGGCTGAGTACCCCACAATTCCTAGCTCTGAGAGAGAGTTTTTGTCCCCTTCAAAGGATCTCCAGCAAGTTCACTCCAGGGTTCGCATCAGCAATGGTCAAGTTACTTAGTTGCTTAGCTGGGCTGGTTTCTTGCTAGGCAGTGTCTCAGCTGATGAGTAAATTCAGTTCTGGGCTCAGTTAAGCTGGTCAATCACCTGTGATGTTAGCTCTTCATCAGACTCAGCTGTGACTTTCCCCAATTCTGTTTAACTCTGATACTGGCTTAAACTGCCAGCGGGTCCTCAGAACTATTTTAATAGCTCTTCTGGCCTCACAAATCATGTGGGCATTCTCATTTCAAGATATTATTTTGCCCAAGATCAGGAAAGGTTAAACACAAAAGAAACAGAGGCAACATTTGCCAGAAGACAGAAAGCAGTTAACTACCCCCAGCTCAGCAGCTCAGAGCAGGCCACCTTACTCCAAATCTGACCATCAACCTCCCTTCCCCCCCACAAAAGAAGAATTCTCACTCTCAAGCAGTCACTAGAATTTTTTGGATGCACCCTTGGTTGTACACACTGCCTCCTGAGTAATGAGCTCTCCCAACCAGCCCCCATCCAGCTCTAAAGTCAATTAGGAGTTCTTGCTTGTTTGTTTGTTTTCCATTATGGGATAGTACTAATTGAGTCATCATGGCCACAAACAGCTTCCTAAGTTATATGTGTTATACAGGTAACATAAGGCAAAGCTTATGGATGGATGCTTCAAGAACTGGGCCCTAATTGGCCAATCTTCTTATTGCATAGCTACTGAGAGAATACAACCTGTACTATGTATAGTTATACTATACACTATACATAAGGCGGACACTCACAGCGGATAGGATCAGGAAAGACACCCCTAGAACTAACTCCTGAACTGAGTCTTTTTAAAAATATTTTATTTTATTTTTAATTTATGAAACAAAGCAAGTATGTCCATATCATATGATAAAAAAGCTGACTGCATATGAAGCCACAAATCTATTATGTACAATTTACTATTCCTTTTAAATATGTAATAAAGTTATCATGTAAATTTCTTTTGTCCTTTTTTCACTCCCCTATCCCCCCAGGTGGATATATTATACACAAATATGTACATAAATGTAAAATCATTCTATACATACTTCTATTTATCAGTTATTTCTCTGTATATAGGTGGTATCTTCCTTCATATGTCCTTTATAATTAATCTGGGCATTTATAACAGCCAAAATGACTTAGTGGCTCAAAATTGTTCTTAAAACAACATTGCTGTTACTATGCACAGTGTTCTCCTGATCCTACTCATTCCACTCTTCATTGTTTCATGAAGGTCTATCCATGTTTTTCTGAGGTCATCAAGTGAATTATTTCTTATAGCACAGTAGTATTGCATCACAATCATTTACCACCACTAATTTAGCTATTTCCCAATTTGGTAAAAACTGTTGGGAAAACCGAAAAGCAGTATGGCAGAAATTGGGCATAGACCAATATCTTACACTATTTACCAAGATAGGGTAAAAGTGGATAGGTAATGTAGATATAGAGATATTACAAGAAAATGTGAAGAACATGGAACATATTACTTATTAGACTTATAGATGGGCAATTTATGAATAAACAAAAGATAGAGAACAGAATTGAGGCATAAAATGGATAATTTAAATTATATTAAATTAAAAGGTTTGTACAAATAAAACAAATGTAGTCAGAATCAGAAAGCAGAAAATGAACGGAGTATTGAAAGAAATTAGGGATTCCCAAAACCAATCAGCCATGAAAAAATGAGGTAAAAAAAGCATTCCAGAGTTAGGGATATGGAAAGTAGTCAGGAACGAGAATTTCAAGTATGGAAGACAATAAGTTCATGTGGAGTATAGCGTGTGGGAAAGTCATTTGAAATAACCGTGGAAAAATCAAAAGGAGTCAATGTTATAAATGCTGAATAGGAGAGTTGTTTGGTTTGGTTTGCTTTTTTTTTTTTCTCAAAAGGCAATAGGGATCCAGAGAAGCAAACTCCTTGTCACAGAAATGGTCAAAAATATACTCTAGGTTCAGGCTTGTAACTACCAAAGGGAGGACTTTGTGAGGTTTTTTGGCTTCTTTTTTTCTTCCCCACCCTCCACCTAAGACAAAAGAGAGCCACTGAAGTTTTTTGGTCAGAGGAATGATCATATGTGCTCTAGAAATGACAATTTATCAGCTGTGTGGAGGGGAAATATTGGAAGCAAGAAAATCAATCAAGGAGGAGTATACCAGGTAGAGATTATAATATATTAGGAACAGTAGAGATTGGTTGATATAACTAGGCTTTATGACTGGGATAGAAGGACGATTCCATTATATACTATGATAGGATAAATGGAAGGAAGGTCCCAAACCCATTCATTGACAAGGAAAAGACTTTCTATGTTATAGGCAGGGCTTTAGGGGCAAAGTAGAGAATGGCATGAATATGACAGCAATTTAGGTAGGATCAGAATAGGGTCTGATGAATTATCCTCCTGTATTTGTGTAGTTATAAAATGGATAACTGAATAATAATGATATATATATATATACATGTATGTATGTATGTGTGCATATCTGTAGGTATACTTAAGCGAATGACATCATGAACACTGGTATGCCATCACCAGCAGTGGTTCCAAAGCAGTAAAAATCTTAATGGAAGATATCCCTGCTATAAATTGCCAAAAGGAAAGAGGAACAGGAAGAAACCACAGTAGCAGTATCAAGAAAAATGTGCTCATTCTATCCAAGCTGTGGACTAGATATGGCTAAGTAAGTCCAGATCCCCTGTAGCCAAGCAGGACTGCTGCCCAACAGACTAATTTTCTACTCTGGTTTCTATTGTCTTCTGAGAAAAAAAAAAAACATAAGAAAACTACAGTGGCCAAATTTCTTTGCATTCTCAACATATCTTTTTTCTCCCTCACCTCCTTCCTTTACATTATTAGTACCTATTATATCCTGCTGAGATCCTCCCCATCCTGGCCTACTATACATTCTCTATGTACTCTCAAAATCCCACTTATTCCTTTCTTTATACCTGTTTGTGAGGAGGAGATGGTCCTTCTCCTTGACTCTATTTGTACCTATGAACCTTGCCTCCTTCTTCTCTGAGAAAATATTCCCTCTATCCTTCTTATTCTCTCTTTCATGTTGGAAGTCATCTTATCTATGTACTCTTTCTCCATTGCTTACAAATACTGCTTTTTCACGGGTCACCCACTGCCTAATCAACCATTCCTTCTTAGTCTTTTTTGCTACGTTGTGATCCATTTCCAATCACTAGACTTTGTTTATCATCACTAGACTTTGTCATCAGGGAATACTCCTGTCTCTAACCTGGTCCTATTCACAATAAGAACCAAGCATGTAGAAATCCCACACTCCGTAAGGGAGAACTACTGTGAAATCTGAGTTCTCGAGTTTTCCAAGAGTACTGGTAACCTCTGTCCCTTTTTAGCGTAATAGCTGCGCACTTCACTTGCGTAGAAGATTTAGTCAGTCTGGATTTAGCCACATGTTAACATTATCTATCTTCTTTTGTATTTTCTTTATTTGCCTGTTTCTCAATTACATCTTAATCTGGTTCAGGGCACAACGAGAGCAATGCAGGCCTTGGAAAGTGTGTTTGATACCTCTGTTACAGGTAACTCTTAAAGACCAAAAGAATATAACTTGTAGAGATCATGCCTGTCTGTACTGGAGAGAGCATTTTCTCACCTAGGAACTCAATATATATAAAAAAAAATCCACAGGTCTATTCTCTATCCTTTATAACTATAGAAGAAACAAAAGAATTAAAAACTTATTTATGTACACACGCACACACATGCACACACATACACACTCTTTGGTTGCATTCAATTTCTTGCAGACCTAGGCAAACCTTAAACATTATATTATGTATAGGTATATATATATGCATAGGCATATGTAACTCCATATGCCTATGCATATATGTGTGTACATATACATACACATATGCACATTTA
Source organism: Notamacropus eugenii (assembly GCF_028372415.1). NCBI lineage: Eukaryota > Metazoa > Chordata > Mammalia > Diprotodontia > Macropodidae > Notamacropus > Notamacropus eugenii. Next base: position 280,469,253 of record NC_092877.1, read on the forward strand.
TACTATACACATAAAATACATATACATGTATACATACATATATAGGTCTATATGTGTATATGTACACACACATATATACGTATATAGGCATATATGTGTAGATACATAAACACATACATACACATAGATTTCCTAAACCCACGATTTATGAAATTCAAGTTCACTTGTCTATTTGATGGTATATGACCTGCGCTTATTTTGTAAGAGCTATTGCTACAACTAACAACAATAGCCCCCTTAGACTGAAAGATATAAAACTAAAAATAATTTACCTAAATGGGAAATAGAAGAAAGAAGAAATATAATAAAGCTTTTTTCACATAATAACATAAAAGCATGAGGAGGGACAGAGGTTTGGGGATAGAGACACCTACAGATTAGCAGCCAACATGCTGCCTAGCAAAGTAGAGGCCCACCCAGTGCCTCTGGAACAGGGTCCACCTGCTTCCCTCAGACTGACACCCCAAGTTTAGTTCCTCATTCCCATTCTCCCCATAGGAGTTTCTTGGGGAAATTTGACTGCGTCAGTTTATGAAGGGTAAGTAAAGATTTGATGGTATAAATTTTCATTACGTTTTCTTAATATATTTTATTTCTAGTCGTTTATCTGGACTGTGAGTTATCCACAGGGGTAGGGGCTCAAGCTGAATACATCATCCTTATTCAACAAGAATAGATTGGAAATTGAAGGATAAAATGAAACATTTACTATTACTTTACTATTATATTATCAAATAAGATAATACATCCAAAGAGCTTTATAAACCTTAGAGCCCTACATAAATTATCTATTATTATTACTGACATATTCTCCTGTTCTCTCTCCTCATTAGAAAATAAACTCTTTGCAAGAAGATTAGATATTTTATGACTGTTTATTTGCTTGGTTGCTTCTTTTTTTGTTTTTGTGTTCCTACAGTTTAGCTGTGTCTTATATATAGTAGGTAGTTAAAGGTTTTGAACTCAGTTTGAACTAAATAAATGTCTGCAAGTGCCTACTATAGGCAAAGCAATGTAACGGGCACTTGGGAATAAATAGGGTGCTATTCCTGACCTCCATGAGTTTACAGTTTGCTGCTCTATCTCATTTGTTTTTAGGTGGTGAACACAGGCCTCCATTACAGAAACTCAGGCCCTGTGGGAACAACCTAACAGCCTTTGCTAGGTTTCAGTGAAAAGCTATGCATATTAAAACTGCTAACTCTCTTTCCCTTTAATTCTGATTCTACAATGAAACCTTTATTTTCTGTCCAGTGAAATTTTATTTTGGTTTGAAAAATGTAATTTGCTGCTCATGGGCTCTTGGGGGATTTCTTTATTAAACACAAAATTAATCTCCACAACAATAAATACAGTATATTAAAATGAGACTTGTAGAAGACTTGGAAGATTTAATAAATAAATAAATTGCTTCTGAGGTCCTTTTTAAGAGCAATTCTATGAGGAATCTATTTTTCATTGGATTGCTTATGATTGATTTCTGTCAACTACTTTACAGCCTTAGGCTTACATGTGACATTTGAACTCCTGAAGGTTTTTTTTAATGGTTATATTCTCTTTCTAAGAAACTGACATACTTACACTAATGTACAATTCAGTTCTCCCTGGACTTTTACCTAGTCTTGTCATAGACATGACAGAAAATTGCTTAATTTAAAATTTGATTTTAAATTAGAACACGTTTAACCTGGTTCTCAACACACACCACAAGCCTTTAGAAATAGTGATTTGTTTTGTTTTCTCCCACTTCAATTTGAGTATTAGGTTTTAAAATAAGGAAGATGCAGCTTTTATTTTAGTTTTCTAGTTCCCTTGGCTGAAGTGAAAGGAACTCAGTGGTCCATCTTCACTAGGATCTGTTCAATTTCTTTTTAGATTACAGAAGGTATCCAAAAATTGGGCAGAAACCCTTGACTAAAAGAATATGTGTGTGTGTGTGCATGTGTGTGTGTGTGTGGTCATCCCTGTGATTTCACTAAGAAGTTAAATATGGTGTTCTTTTAAAAATATTTTTTCTAGATACATTTTTTATGATCAGTATATATAGCCTTCATAAACATTTATAGACTTACCTGGTAAACTAACTCCAAGACGCTATTGTGCTTTTTGCACATGAGCAGACTGCTGGCAGCTAATCTCCTTGATTATGCAAAGATGGAACTGTAGCAAGAATTTCTGACAGACTGGTGGGTTTTGATGCCCTACTCCAAAAGTACTGAATTGTTTCCTTTATGTTCTGTGACAAATGACCTATCTCACTGATTGACCATGCAAAGGAACAAGCTGGAAAGCTGACAAGGCTGAAGATATTGGGGAGCACTGACTGTATGAAGCCCTCTTCTGCCAAAATCAGATCGTTTTAGCATAATTAGACAGTTTTCTTTGTCTGAGCTTTATGCCTTGAGAGTTCTGGTTTCTTAAAATTATTTTTTAAATTGTGTATTAAAATGTCTATTCAAAGAAAGTATGCAGTTTTATTTTAGAAATTATATGAATAAAAGTTTTGCTCAGTTACAGCCCACACACATATGAACTCAATGAAAGGATGAAAACTTGCAGTGAGAACATCAATTGTGGACACTTCCAGCCTGTTTTGTTTCAATAGGGAAAAATAAGTTTGATAGCAACATATCCCAGAACTGACAATCAGATAATATGATATAGTTAAGAGATCTAACATCTTTGCCAATTTCTGATACTATCCAACTATGTGATCCTATATAAATCAACTATCTCCTTACTCACTGTTATCTGTAAAATTGGAATAATAATTGTATATTAAGTTCTATAGTGATACTACTTCACTAGAGAGAACCAAAATACATTTATGACTGATCATTTTTGTATAATGCTTCTTTCATTTAGATTTAGAGAATCAAAGAATTTGAGTTGGGCGAAACCCCCATGTCTATTTGTCCCAACCTGCATTTAAGAAAGAATCTCCATTAGAGCATACTTTACAAGTGAACACACAGTTTTTTTCTTGAAAAACTCTAATGAAGGGGAACTCAGTACCTACCTTCCCATTAAAAAGCCCATTCTCCCAGTCATTTAAAGACAGTCCATCCCAACTGTGAATAATTTCAATTGTTAGGAAGCTTTTCCCTAACAAAAGCCTGAATTTGGTTCTTTGTGATTTCTGTCCATACGACTAGTACATAATAACGGAAACATAGTAAATAATGGAAATATGCTATGGAACTAATATGCTATACTAGAAAATGAAATTGCCCTTCAAAAAACACAAAGTGGATTAGGAATGTCTATTGCCCAGAGTATGGCATGAAATCACTATCCAAAGATAGAAGATATGCTTTAAGCACATACTAAACTATAATTTCTATAAATGTAACATAACCACAAATAACTGGAAAATCATGACATACAGACCAATTTGGGATACAATAATCAGGACTGAGCTAGGTATCTTTTTTAAGTGAAGGCTTTGAGTTGTATTTATTTGTGGGGAGAAGACTTGAGGGAAACTTTTAACCAAGACCATTTATATATCCCATCTATATGTCAAAGATATTCTGATTCTTTTTTTTACCTGCTAAGTTCCTCTTCCCATCCCATCCCCCCACGCTCCCCCTCCCCTCCACACACACGCCCAGTGTCTCTTCATTGTATCTTTCACTTTGAATTTATTCAGAACAAACCTTAGAACTCTTTTTTCTCATCAACTACTTAACCACTCTCTCTGGGTATGTTTTCTCGTCTCTAAAATGCAGGCATTGGAGAGATGATCTCGAGAGTACCTTCCAGCTTTAAAAGCAATTACAAGCTTCTAAAAATAGCAATCGACCATGCAAATAGGTCTGTGTTAGAAAACATCTGGCCCACTGATGGAATCTAGCTCTTAGTGTGATTTCCTTCAGCCCTTAGAGTAATTTTACTATAATCATTTCCACTGCAGCCCTGAAAATAATTTCTCCCCTGGTACTCTATTGTGGCAATTCTAAGAAGAGATGAGTTTCTAAAGTTTTATGGATTAAAAAAAAAAAAAGAGGAGTTGATGTCTGTGAAAAATGTTAATATGAATTTTGAAGGGCACTGATGAGTGAGGATAATATCATGAAGTAAAGCCCAAGTGTATGAGATACATGATTATAGTTTCTTCAGACTTCAAGGCAACTAGGTGGTACGATGGATGGAGTACCAGGTCTTGATTCAGGAAGATCTGAGTTCAAATGGGGTATCAGACACTTACTAGTTGTGTAACCCGGGAAAAGGCACTTAACTGTGTTTGCCTCTATTTCCTCATCTGGAAAATAAGCTGGAGAAGGAAATGGCAAACCACTCTGATGGGGTTCAGACTCTGGGAACTTCCTTGAGCTCCCCTGGAATCTCCTCACTTAACCTGTCTTTTCATACTCAAATTGAGCTCTCCTTGTATCTCCTCACAGAATCTGGCTTTTCACACTCAAATCTGTGGCCATTGTCTTCTACCTCTTGACTGCCCCACCTGCTTCCTACGTAGGCTGCCCCCTAGTCTGCCCCCTAGTCTGTCTCGTGATAGCCTCCAGCTGTTTCCAGCCTTTAATCCTCCTTGGATTCCCTCCTTGGACTTCTCCTCCAGACCCTTCCTAAACCCCTTCTCCCATCACCCTGGACTACCAGACCACCCCCACCAGATCCCTCCTATACTCTTTTCTGTATTTAAGTTCCATCTTTACTCCATGAAGGCGCACAGATTTAATCCAGCTCAGACTCTGTCTAGCTGGGATTCTATCTGACCCGCTTGTGAACGCAAGTGTCACAAATGCTTAGGTTCCTTAAGAGGTAACCCAATTTGGCGAATCTTTAATAAACTTTGGTTACTTTGGCTTTAAGAAGGCTTGAGTCAAATTCATTCGAGCATGACCCAGACTGTTGATATTTTGGGGTCCACCACCACCCCTCAACCTCGTCAACTTCAGCATCTTTGCCAGGAAAATCCCAAAAAGGGCACAAAGACTCAGATATAACTGAACAACAGCAATTATTTCTAGGTGCTTTTCCATAACTATTTTGAGTATGAATAAGAATTTTAATCACACAGTCACATCTTTAATATTTATTGCTTTGTTTCATTTTAAGCAAGTCAGCTAACCTCAGTTTCTTTATCTACATATGAAATGAAGGTTTTGGAATAGATAGCTAAGTCTAAAAGCATATGATCTTTTGAAACTATCGTATCTTTCAAAAATTATAGCTATATGAGGAAATTCAATACAGAGGTCAAATGGAAGCGTGTACATATGAGAATCCCCACTTATGGATAATATTACACTGCCTACATAAATTCTCAGACCTACTGGAAGAGATTTATAACCAATAAAAGGTTTGGCCTAACCATCTACACAAGAAACACAAAATGGATTAGGAATGTCTATTGCCAAGAGTATGGCATGAAACTAAATGGACAAGCTATGGAGTTTTTTCATCTTAATATGTATCCGAGAAAATGCAAATGGACAACAAGTTGAGCCCAGAATTAAATAAGAGAAGGATGTTGACTACTTCGCCTTAAAGAAATTGCAAAATTCCTTTAATGGTCCCTGAATTTTCCTAGAAACAAAAACATATCTTTAATACCAATATGCTATCAATTCTGTTATTTGGATGTGAGATATGAAACAAAAATCTCTGAAGTGTTGCACATGAGTATCCTTTACACAGAGGGCAAAGAGAGGTGCGTAGTGAATAGGTGCAAAGTGTTTCACATTATGGATGAGGAATAGGAGCAAAGGAATGTCATCATAGAAATAGATGATATAAAGAGAAAATTGGCCACATGGCAAGGCCAGGTCTAGGACAGAAGGATAATAATAGCTAACATTACCACAGAACTTTATGATTAATAAAGTAATTTACACAGTTCACTCAATTTGATCACCATAAAAACCCGGAGAGCTAAATGTTATTATTAGCCCCATTTTAAAGAGGAGGAAACTGAGGCTTTGAAAGGTTAATATTTTCTCCCAAGGTTACACAGCTATTAAGTTTCCAAAGCAGAATTAAATTCCTTAAGTTAATCATTCCATCCACTCTGCCACCTCCACTAATAACCTTGCAGCATCAAAATAAAGAGGTCACCAGAATATTAAGTGGACTCAGTAGTTTGCTGATAAATTTTTTAAAAAAACAGCTTTCTGAATACCATAATTGCCAGAATTTATATGGTACTTACCATCTGCCAGGCACTGTGCTAATCACCTTACAAATATTATCTCATTTGATCCTTACAACAATTTTGGGAGATAGGTGCTGTTATTATTCCCATTTTACAGTTAAAAGGAAATTGAGACAAGAGGTTGTGACTAGCTCAGGATCATACAATAAGTATCCGAGGCTATATTTGAACTCAAGGTTTCCTGTATCCACTGTGCCACTGAAATGAAACTTTTAAAATAATCTGCATTATCAACATTTTTCTCTACAATTTTATTTCTACATAATCCACAAAATAACAAACCAAGGCCAGATTTTTTACATTTACTAATTTCTGGGTTGCAACTATATACATTGAAAATTTAGCAGTCAAATCTCTGAAGATTTTTCAAACATGCTCCATCATAGCTGAGTGGATCCCTAGAATGAACTTTTGGGAGGAAACATACAAAAATTTCAGAGAATGGACAGGCATGGAGAGGTTATGATCTACATTACTGGGGAAACTGTCCAGATCAATGAGGCTTCAGACCCATTTGAGTAATAGGAATTAGGAAACAGAATCTTAGCTCTGCCAATAAGTTCCTTACCTACCAATAAGTTCCTTAAATCCATCTTCTATACATTTCCCACATCTATAAAATAATATCCTTGGGATAACCTCTATGTTCCTTTCTACCTATAAAATGCTACAAAATTTGAGTTTAACTAGTGACTGGTCCTGAGGTTTAAAATCTTTTTTTGTGCGTAAGAGACCTCTTTGGAAGTCTGGTAAATTCTATAGTCCCCTTCTTAGACAAATGTTTGTTGTCTACATTCATAATCAAAGGAAATATCTCATTTTCAATTAGAGGTTTATAAAAATAAAAACACTTTTCTCTACTGAAATTCATAAGTCACCTAAAATTTATTAGATTTCATAACACCCTCTTGGAGGACCATTGAGCTTAGTTTAAAAACCCATGTTTGGAAAAGACTGTGACAGACACAGAGAAATCGAGACTAAAACAGAAACTGGCAGATACAGAGATAAATAGAAACAGAAGATAGAGGTAGGATTATAGGATTCACTTGTGGTGATGAAAGGGTCTAAGAAACAAAATCATCTAGGCTCCTTTAAGGGTCAGTTAGATTGCTCCACTGTCCCAGAATAAATTTTTGTATTCTCTCAGGATTATTGTATGGCTTAAACTAGATTATTTCTTGCTTTTCTGTTGAAGTCTTCCAAGGGTGCTCCTTTGCCCTTTGCCTCTCTGTTTTAGTTGATCATCCTGAAAGTTTGTTATTTAATATGAAAAGCTAAAATGTTGTACTTTGGTGGGACAAGACTCTTTTTTTTTTCGTTCAGTACTGATGATTACATTGGCCTATTGGAGCTATCTCAGAATACCTACATCTACGTATCCTCTGTAAACTTCTGGGAACTTCAGGGACATGATGACTCAGTGCTTGGTCTTTTGAGGTTAGCAAACTCCAGGATGTTTCTAGCCTTGTGGTAACCCAGGGCTTTAAAAAATGTTCCATTTTGGTATGTCAAAGAAAACCAAGTAGCCCCTGCACTGTACATTAAATACCATTTTTTATTTCTTCTTTTAGAGACATGAGCCAAAACCAAAACCTTGGGCAATTTTGCCCCTTAAGTGCCAGGTAGGAAGTTTAATGAGCAGAAGTGTTAAGAAGTGAGTCTTGCCCAAACCTCCCCTCATTAAAGACCAAGGTCCCTAGAAATGAACCTGGTCTGGACCTGATACACATGCCCAGAGCAGAAGAATCCCTAAGTGAAGAGAAGGGAGTGCATGCATCACTTCAGTCCCTAGGGTTCAAGAGTTGTTTATTAATGTTAGCCTCTATATTTCTGCCTTCTGACTCTAAATCAGATTTAAGTTACAAGCACAGCAGACTGTGTCTCATGCCCCTTAATTCCTAAGGCTGTATTCTGCCCTGTCAGAAAGATCTGGGGACACATTGGCTGTTTCAAATTCACTCATTTCTGCCTGAAGATTTCTTTATGTTTTTACCATAACTTCCTTTAGTCTGCTCCTAGCTAGTTACCTCTCTCAAAGCCTACTCCAGTCTATTTAACAATGTGAGTCGTTGGCTCTCCCCTCTGCTTTCTCTGAAGCCCAAAGCAGATTTAGATCCATCCACATAGTCTCCCTCATCTCCATTCAGCTTCTTTAGGCAGGTTTCTGAAATTATCTATTTTTCCTTTTAAACATGACAACATATTTTGAACGTAGCAATCACTTTTTAAGCAGTTAGGATGCAATGTTTTAAACAAATATGACATTTTTCTACACTATGTTCATTTAAAAAACAATTTCTGGGGTTTATTATGTGCCTTTCTCTTCCTGTCTTTCTTACTCCTTCTATTCAGGTATTCTTCTCTTTCTCTTCTTTCTTCATTCTCATTCTCTTCATTCTCTCCCCACCTTAAATAACTGTGAAACAAAAACCATAGCCACAAATAAAAGAACATTAATTTTTTACTTATGCATCAGGATCTTTTACTGAGACAACAGTTTTGGAGGCAGCTAAGTAGTGCAGTGGATAGAGAGATGGACCTGGAGTCAGGAAGACCTGAGCTGAAATGGAGCCAGAATAAATTTGTTTGGATTCAGCCAAAGGGCCACACTTGAGCATCTAGAGGGCCACATGTAGGCTCAAGGTCACAGGTTCCTCACCCCTGTTCTAAGATTTAATTGGTTACTTGGTTCCCATGAGAAGAAGTCAATGATTTCATGATTACCCATTGTGTTTCCATGATTATTTTGGCATATGTACCATGCCAAGAAACTTAGTGTTCTTTTGCTGATTCTGTAATGCTAGGAAACCCATCTCAGAGCCCACTTAGCCAATCACTCTTTTAGTTGACAAGCATTTATTTATGTGCTTGATACATGCCAGACATTGTGCTAAGTACTAGAGATACAAAGAAAGGCAAAAATATAGTCTCTGACTTCAAGAAGCTCAAATTTTAATGGGGAAGATAGTATGTGAATAACTATACGTATAAGATGTGCTGTATGGTAGTAGTCAGGGGAGGTGAAAGTCTCTTGCAAAAGGTATGATTTGAACTCATTCTTGACAAAAAAGCTAAGGAAGCCAGGAGGCAGAGATGAGGAGTTAGAACATTCAAGACATGGGGAACAGTCAATGGAAAGTCATAGAGATGAGAGATAGAGTGCTGTGGGTGAAGAATAACGAGTAAGATGGTGTAACTGGATTGGAGAGTGTGAGAAGAGGAACAAAGTATAAGACCGGAAATATATGAAGAAGTCAGCCTGTAACATCTAATATCAATGTTAAGTGTTGGACAATTTTATATTGGATCCTGGCAGTAATAGGGTGGCACTAGAATTTTTTTGTGGAGGAGAGGGTGACACGAGACATACCTGAGCTTTATGAGGTAATAGAGCTTTGAAGAGCGATGACTCTATAAGTCATGAGGAGGTAGATACCAAAGATGTTGTAAAAGTTAAGATGATAATATCTCTTCTCAAGTTGTTAAAAAAGGTATGATCAGCACGTCGCTGACTATTGAGGAAATTGCCTCTGAAGGCTGAGCTGCTGGGGTTGATGTTGTTCTCCATAGCCTCTTGAATCAATTCTCAAATAAAAAAATAAATAAAGATTTAAAATTCCTCACCATATTTTGGTACACTGTAGGGAATGTAATAACTGATTTCTAAGCCACCCATTGATATCTACTTTTGAGATGCTAGAATATAGAGTTTCAATCAGTTTGCATAATTCAGATACTTTTCCTTTTTCACTTCTCTATATTCTTTTATTGTTGTTTATTCATTCAAGTTACTTGCAACACTTTGTGGGTTTTCTTGGCAAAATATACTGCAGTAGTTTGCCATTTCCTTCTCCAGCTCATTATACATATAGAAAACTGAGGCAGAGTTAAGTGACTTGTCCAGGGTCACACAACTAGTAAATATCTGAGGCCAGATTTGGACTCAGGTCCTCTTGGTTCCAGAGCTGAGGCTCTATGCACTGTACTGCCTACCAACCCCCTGGCTGCTTCTGTATTTGTGACTAATGTGTGTAAAATGTTTTAAAACAGTGAAGGATAAAAAACATACTATACTCTATCCACATCATGACATACAGCCTTTGCCACAGTATCACCCTTATCCTCCTCCTACTCATCATCATCAGTAGGTAATCCCCAAACAAAAAGTTCTCAGGAATGAATAAATCCTTCCACTGCCATTTCTCCAAAATGTGAGTAGCCATGGTATGTCCAGGAGAAAAAAAAATAACTGTATATTTATTGAATATATACTAGAGCAACCAAAGTCCTAGTAAAACATTAATTTACATACTCTACTAAGAATATCTAAAAATGTACATAAAGTAAGCCAATCCTCTGGTTTGTCAATTCTGTGACATCAGAAGAAATTTTGTTTTTAAATGGCAGAAAGTTTGGTGATTTGACCCACATAAGGAACTTTCTCCACCAAATAAAAAATGCAACCTATCATAATATTTGCGAGAGATATCCTTGGTACTTTTTTGGATTCACACAAGATATTCTCAGAGATGGGATGGGAACTGAGATCTTCCTGACTCCAAATTCAGCCCTCTATCTTCTAGCCACACTGCTTCTAGGAAGCTGTAGATTTGGGTGATGTGTATTTGTTGTCTGTTCTTGTAAGTTCTTCAGTTTAGGAAGTTTAGGTTTAGTCTTAGAGAATTTCCTGGATCACAGATGTTCAGGGATGTTCCTGTGGGTCACACAGCCAGTAGGTATTAGATATGAGACTTGAACCCAAGTTTTAATGACTCCAAGGGAAGGGGGAAGAGAAAAGAACAAGCCTTGTACACTAGGTAACAAGTACCATGCAAAGGCCATTACGAATATTATCTCATTTCAACCTCACGGAAACCCTGAGAACTGTTTTATAATCTCCATTGTACAGGTGAAGAAATAGCTAAGACAGAGGTTAAGTGACTTGTCCAGGGTGTCTGAGGCTCGATTTGAACTCTGGTTTATCTCTCAATCCAGAGTTCTATCCGCTGTCTCTCAATCTCTCTGTCTGTCTGTCTCTCTCTCCTCCCTCTCCCTCTCTATCTCCTCCCCCACTATTTCAATATTTTTTCTTCATACATACATATCATATCACTTTTATATAAACCTTGTGGCCCTAGAATTAATTTAATTTAGGACTTGATTTAAAATACATTATAGAAATAAATTATTTTCTTAAATTACCATGATTCACTTTGCCTGGATGCCAAAAATAGATTTGCTATTAAAAAGAGGAGCCAAGTAAGATGCTATAAGAATTCTTTTGTTGAATTGGCTTCATACCAGACTTTTGAGTGCGATGGTAAATGTCTCTCTCTATAACATCTATAACCACATTTTTCCCTGAAAGAAGAGGGAGCAACACTTAAGATCTTCTTCTACCTTTGCCTCTGAGTTTGAAGTTATTTCAAACTCTACATGCCATCAGAAATAGTAGAAGGAAAGGACTTTCACACTCTTATGCATGATGAATGAGCCTATATTGGTGATTCTGTATTCATGATTAATGTGTATTTTAAGAGAGTAGAAGAGAAAAAAATGAGTTATAAACAATAACTGCAAGGTTTTATTTATTCGTTATTTGTTTGTTTTTAATGCTCTTGGAATTTGTCTCTTAAACAGTTTTTTCTTTGTTGTATTTCAGATTAGTAGTCTGAATTTCCCACTGGAGAATAGTAATCAAACAACAGCATTTTGAAATTGTCTACTACCAAAATAAAACAGTAATAATGTTGGCTCAGTTTTTTCTTTTTTGTGTTTTTTGCAATCTAATATGGCATCTAGGTAGCACAGCAGACAGAATGCTGAGGTCAGAGTAAGGAAGAACGACCCTGAAGTCATGGCTGCTTGTCTCAGCTGCCTCATCTTTAAAATAGATTATTCATGTTACTTATCTCCCAAGGTTGTTGTGAAGATTAAAGATATAATACATGTAAAGTATTTTGCACATCTTAAACCAGTATGTAAATGTCAGATATTATTATCATTATAATTATTACATGCATAGAACAACCCTAGGAAAAAAAATAAAAGTTCCTCAGAGTAAGGACTTGTTTTTCATTTTGGCTTTGTATCACCAGTATATCACACAATTTTATACACATACAACAAAATTAATGCTTGATGAATTGAATTTGTTATTTGACAATAGTCACGTGTCAAAAATGAGTTACTCATGTACATAATCCATTATATATTAAATTATGTACAGAATTCCCTGAAAAAAAATCTACATTTAAGGTGACTTCAATTTTTCCTTAAATATCAATTGCACCTAAATCAAAGGAAACCTCAAATAAAACAATTATATCATCCATTTTTAAAAAAAAGAATGGACAAAAAATTATTTTATACAAATGTTTACTTTCTGGAAATGATGTGTATCTTCAGCTGGTAAATTGGGGTAAAAGGGATATAATATATACCAATACATAAAAAAAAAATACTTTAACATGGGTATGTGTTCAGAAAAATACTCAACTTTCCATACTTTGGAAATTAGAATTTGAATTTTAAATATGATCATGGATGAATTTCACAAATAAAAGATATTTGTAGATTTTATTTTTAATACTATGCCAAGTATCTCTAGACTTGTATCTTTAGTTCTTTATGTTGCACAGATTTCAATGGCATGGAAATCTGTTGATCTAAAAGCAAACCGAAATTAAATTTATGCAGCAGTAATATTTTATGATAGAGTTAAAGTTATTTTTGTGATTTAAATGGAGGTAGAAATAAATCCATTGCTCTCTTCTCCTCTTCATCTTCTCCTTACCCAGAAGCTGGAGGCAAAAATAACCTAAAATCCTCTTTATCTCATCTGTTTCACATTAAGGAACTTCATGCTCTGAACATCAAGAGAGATAACTTCCTTCTGCTTTTATTGATAATAACAACCCGTTAAGATTTCTAAACGACTTTTCGCAATACAGGTAAATGACTACCAGCTATTATTGTCATTAATATTTAGACCTAAACTACAAAGCAAACTTAAGAAAATACAGCTTTCTCCTCTTTGTGGTAGGCAAAAAGATTGAGCTCTTGTTCAGGGATTATTCCAAGTATTACTCTTAGGGCGTAAGTTGCATTTCTCTGCAAAGAGAAACTGGAGTTGAATCTTCGGCTTACTCATATTTTCAAGCTTGTTCCTTTATATTTGTTCCCTACTAAAGGGCAGGTTTCTTGATACTGTGAGACTGTCTTCACTACTTACTTATCTGACATACAAGGTGCTTAAAATATTCTACCTGAAAAAAAAAAACAGTCAGGGGAGGTCTTCAAATTTTCCACAACTATTCCTACATGGTACTATAATCAAAAATTAATTATCTCCATAATCATATCTTCTACTCTTATAGTACTTTAAAGTGTTTTACTCTATTATCTCCTTTTATTCTTGGAACAAGTGAGACAAGTCAATATTATTATTATCATTTTAAAATGGTGCTTCCTACTGAAGGAATAGCTTTTACATTTTTTAAAAGGAGGTATTATTATTCTAATTTTACATTAAAAGAAACTGAGGGTCAGAAAAGTAAAAAATAAATTCTAATACTATGCAATAAATTAGTAGTATAGCAGAAAAGTGTACCTAGGGTACCAATTGTACCCTTTTACACATTATGCAGTTAGGTGGCACAGTGGACAGAGTGCCAGCTCTAAAATTAGGAGGACCTGAGTTCAAATCCGACCTCTGACGTTTACTAGCTATGTGACCATTAGGCAAGTCCCTTCATCCTGTATATCTCAGTTTCATCATCTGTAAAATGAACTGGAGCAGGAAATGGCAAACTACTCCAGTAAGTGACAAGAAAATCCCCAAAGGGTCACAAAGAGTTAGAAATAGCAGAACAACAAAATTAGCCTTCATGCTATACCACAATCTCCAAATCTCCAACTGCTCATAGTTTGAATCTCCTTCCCTACACAACCTTTTTCTGAATTAGTAATATCAAAATCAGTAATTTTTACTTTCACCTCCTCTTCCTTTGTTAACTACTCATTCCTTGGAAATGGAGAAAAATTTGAAAGGCAGGTAAGCTCAGAGAGAAGGAGACTGTGAATAATCCAGCAAAAAAAATCATAACCTGTCTCAGAAACTTGGTGCCATTACTCGCTTACAATAACCATAACGAAATGAGCATTCATCTCCAGGTGTTTGAAGCTACAGGCTTAGGTAGACTCAAAACAAATGAAACCTTGGTTTTTTATGCTTGTGGACTGGTGTAACAGAATGTAAGATCATGAGGAGGATTGCTCTTTTACAGGTGTTTTCATCATAGCAACATTTAAACCTTGGTATATCCTTCCCAAGGGAAATCCTGCTCTACTGCGTTAACATTCCAAAAGAGATGCTTTGAGGTGAAAGCAATAAAAACTAAGTCTAAAGAAAACCAGCCGGCCTAAGTATTCCCTAGTGTTTGAGAAAAAAAAGAACTTAGAGATTAAAATGGGGGGGGTTGTTTGTTTTTAGTTCAAGCATGTGGTTAAAGCATCATTTTGTTGTCATGGGAAGCACTATCAAGGTAAAGAAAAAGAAGTCTGCAAGTGTTGCTGGAAAAATCTGCCAGTAAGAGAAATAGCTATTGGTTTAGTCCAGGCCTGCACAACATATGGCCTGTGGGCCGCTTGCAGTCCACGAAAGGATGTTGGGTGGCCTGTGAAAAATGCAGAGAGTGTAAAAGAAAGTAAAGGTGTAAAAAGGTCTTTGTCTGTGCCCCACTAAACCCACCTTCTAGTAGTCCCTATTGTGCCTTTCACGTAATTGGGTGGATGGGTTGCCACCGCACACTCTTTCCTGTTAGTCACATGACCGGCAGCAACGAACCATCTTCAGTCTATCTCTAGTTTGAGAAGAGCCAGAGTCGCATCTTTTCACTGTGTTTTGGTTGGTCATTACTAGCACTGGACAGGGACAAAGTGAGTGCAGTCACACACCAAAGTAGCTGAAACTGCTATTTGATGAGTGGTAATGACCAATAGCTTCTTCCCCTCCCTCACTGTGTGGCTGCCCTCCAAGTTACAAGAGTGTCTGGAGCTCTCTCCAAGATCAGACACTCAGTTCAGTATGTCTTTGTATGTGAGCAGCTGCTGTGGAGATCTGGGGGCTCTAACATTAAAGATTTTGGGGTGACTATAAAATGGGTGATAAAAAGAAACGGAAGATTGAATCCGAACATAGAATGTTTAACATGAGAGGACAAATAGATGCTTGTTTATTTACACAAGAGAAAAAATATTGTGCCTTATTTGCCAAGAAGTGATAGCTGTTCTGAAGAAATAAAATCTTCATCACCACTTCTCATCAAAACATCCTGACTTAAGCAAATTGGACACCAATGAAAAACAAATTAAAACATTCAAACTGTTGAAAAATCTCAGTGGGGAGAAATGGTGTTTCAAGGAAATAAACTCAGAAAAAGAGGTGGCTACTAAGGTTAGAGAAATCAATTTCAAACATGATTCTGGAGTATGATAAACTGATTTCTGACAGGAAGTGTAATATATTCCATTAACTAAATGTAAACAGTAAGAAAACCTGAAAAATATATTAAAATTTGTACTGCTTAGCAAAGTAATTTTTTTCAACATTAATGTGATTTCATGATAAATAAGAATCTTAAGTATAAATGTAATTAATATGAATTGAAATTCCCCTTTTTAATATGGTTTATTTTCAAAATAGTTTAATCATTACTTATACCTTTACTTGGAAAGTGAGCCAAACCTATCTACAACCCAAAGAAGTTTAGTCTATTTTAATTTTGGACTCTACCTACTTCCAAATTGTACAGATCTGGCCTGGCACATAGTAGCCTCTTAATAAATGTTGATTGATTGATTCAGCATAACTATGTGGTAGCTCTCCTTCTCTGGGGACCTGACAGTATGAGAGCAGGGTAGTATCAACAAACCAACCCAGTGACTAAATAAAAAGCCATCTACTCAGATGAGTAGTGTAAGATGATACCAGTGGAGGTAGTCAGCCCAAACATCATGATATTATCAGAGCAATGCTTTAGGAAGATCCAACTCATATATTAAAGAAGATGGAGCACCTAGATTATGTCATAGATAGCAGCTAGGCTTGAAGTCAGAAAAACCTAAGTTCAAGTTCTGCCTTAGATACTTACTAGCTGCGGGATACTGGACAATTCACTTACCTTTTCAGTTTAGCTTTCCTTAATGAGGATATAATAGCACCTACTTCACCATTTAAGGATCAAATGGCTGTTGTGTTTGTCCTTTGCTCTCAAAGAGGACCATGACATCAAGGTGATGACATGACTTGCAGCTGACTTTGATTTGAGGGCTGTGCAAGTCACCAACCTCACTTTCTTCTCCTGAGCCATCTGGGTTCAATGGCCTGATATTCATCAGGATGGCTGGAGATGGCCCGAGATGCAATGGGGGACCCTGGCCCTTTCAGGCTAAGGTCTTGTCACATTCTCACTTTGAGTGAGATACCAAGGATCAAGTGAGATAATATACGTAAAGCACTTTGCAAATCTTAAAGCACTGTATACATTTTAGCTACTATTATGAAGACCATAGAATACAGTACAAAAGAGTGCTGGGGCAGAACCTGGATTGGGAAGACCTGGCTTTGAGTTCTGACTCGGTTGTTATTAGCTGTGTTGTTGATGTTCCTGTTCCTGTTATTTAGTCATTCAGTTGTGTCCGACTCTTTGTGACACCATGGACCATAGCATGCCAAGTCTTTCCATCATTCACCATCTCTCCAAGTCTCTCCAAGTTCATGCTCATTGTTTCATGATGCTATCTATCCATCTTATCTTCTACCTTTCCTTTTTTCTTTTGCCTTCAATCTTCCCTGACATCAGAGTCTTTTTTTTTAATAAGTCCCATCTTCTTGTTATGTGGTCAAAATATTTAAGCTTCAGCTTCGGTATTTGACCTTCCAGTGAATAACTTGAATTAATTTCTTCAAGTATTGACTGATTTGATCTCCATGATGTCCACAGGACTCTCAAAAGTCTTCTCCAGTACCACAATTCAAAAACACATATATGGCACAAAGCTTTCCTTATGGTCTAGCTTTCACAACTACGCATTGCTACTGGAAAAACCATAGCTTTGACTATGTGGACCTTTGCAACCAAGGTGATGTCTCTGCTTTTTCTTATGCTAAATAGGTTTGACATAGTGTTCCTTTCAAAGAGTGAACATCTTTTAATTTCATGACTGCAGTTGCCATCTGCACGGATCTTTGAGTTCAAGATTATAAAATCTGACACTGCTTCCATTTCATTTTCCTCTATTTGCCAAGGAGTGATGGGACCACTTGCCAACATCTTAGTTGTTTTTTTGATGTTAAGCTTAAAGACAGCTTTTGCACTCCTCTCTTTCATCCTCATCAAGGTTTTGTAATTCTTCTTCACTTTCTGCCATCAAAGTGATATCATCTGCATATTTGAGATTATTGATATTTCTCCTGGCAACCTTAATTCCAGATTTTGATT
Source organism: Notamacropus eugenii (assembly GCF_028372415.1). NCBI lineage: Eukaryota > Metazoa > Chordata > Mammalia > Diprotodontia > Macropodidae > Notamacropus > Notamacropus eugenii. The sequence continues at coordinate 280,486,935 of NC_092877.1, forward strand.
CATCCAGACTGGTATTTCACATGATGTATTCAGTATATAAGTTAAATAAATAAAGTGATAATATAGAGACTTGTCATACTCCTTTTCCTATCTTAAACAAATCAATTGTTCCCCATTTGGTTCTAACTGTTGCTTCTTGACCTACATACAGCTTCCTCAGGAGACAAGTAAGATGAAGTGGTACTCCTATTTCTTTGAGGATTCACCACATTTTGTTGTGATCCACAAAGTCAAAAGTTTTAGTGTAGACAATGAAGCAGAAATAGATGCTTTCCTGGAAGTGCCTTTCCATCCTCAGTATCCTAATATATGAAACTAAAATTTTTGACTAAATGATCTTTCACATTTCTGCTAATTCTAAATCATATTAAGGACTGGTAGGAAGGTAGGAAATAGATCCGACTGTGAATAAAATTGGTGAAAGAGGGAACAGAAAAAGAGGAAAATATAAGACATGTTGTGGTGGTAGAATCAACAGTCTTCTACAAAAGCCTCATACACATTCACTTAACTGCCAACATTTTGGGCAACGAATAGTAGAAGAATTAATATGCTTCTATGAAAACTGAACCAAATGAATATTGACATCCTTGGTAAAAAAGTGAAATAAGAATAATATTTGGTAAACACATGTTTTCAAAGTATTACCAAATGGAAAGACTATTCAATAAAAACATTCTTGGAGTAGAAAACTGCAAAAAGAATTTTTACAACTAATGTCTCTGATAAAGGTCTCATTTCTGAAATACATATAGAGCTGAGTCCAATTTGCAAGAATACAAGTCGTTCTCCAATGGATGAACAGGCAGTTTTCAGAAGAAGAAATTAAAGTTTTATATATTCATATGAAAAAATGCTGTAAATCACTACTGATTAAAGAGATGCTCACGAAAACAACTCTGAGGTACCACATCACACCTATCAGATTGGCTAACATGACAAAACAGAAAGATGATAAATGTTGGAGAAGATGTGGGAGCATTGGAACACTGATTCTTTGTTGGTGGAGTTGAGAACTGATCTAACCATTCTGGAGGGCAATTCGAAACTATGCCCAAAGGACTATAAAAATGTGCAGACCCTTTGACCCAGCAATACTGCTTCTAGGGCTATATTCCAAAGAGACCATAAAAATGGGAAAAGGACCCACATGTACAAAAATATTTATAGAAGCTCTTTTTCTAGTGGCCAAGAATTGGAAATCGAGGGGATGCCCATCAATTGTGGAATGGCTAAACAAGTTGTGGTATATGAATGTAATGGGATGCTATTGTGCTATAAGAAATGACAGACAGACTTCAGAAAAGTCTAGAAAGCTTTATATGAATTGATGCTGAGTGAACCAGGAGAACATTGTACACAGTAACAGACAGCGTGTGAGGACTGTTTATAATCAACTTAGCCCTTCACAGCAATGCAAGGACCTAAAACATTTCCAAAGGACTTGAGGCAAAATGCCATCCACATCCAGAGAAAGAAGTATGGAGTCAGAATGCAGAATGAAGAAAACTATTTTCTATTTTGTTATGCTTTGCTTTGGTTTGGTTTTTCTCATGGTTTCTCCCATTCATTTTAATTCTTCTATGCAATATGACTAGCAGGAAAATGTGTTTAATAAGAATGTATGTGTAGAACCCATGTGAGATTGTATGCCATCACAGCATATATATATATATGTATATGTATGTATATATATATGTATATATATATATATAAATATAAATATTTATATATATATATAAAATATAAAAACATTCTTGGGAAAATTGGATAATTCTATGCTGAAAAACAAAACAGAATCCCTACCATATATCACAATAATGTAATTGGGTTGGCAGTCTATTTTTTAAAATTATCTTAAAACTGGAAGAAAAAATAAATAATATAGTTTTGTGAAACATGGCAAGAAGAAATATGTTTTGCCAATCGAACAAATAGAAAAAAAATTAGCAATAAAAATTATTGAATTTGATTGCACAATGGATTTTTTATTGATGCTTATTTTTTGTCCCTTATTTTTTAAGAGAAACAATGACATCAGGAGGGTGAAGTCTTGACTTGCAACTGAACTAGATTTCAGTGAGGCAGGCTGTACAAAGTCATCAGCCTCACTGTCTCCTCCAGAGTCATTCAGAGGCCAGTGGCAATAGGTCAGTACAACTGGCCATCTCCCCAGGTGTAGTGGGGGATCTTGGCTTTTTTAAGTCAATGTCTTTCTTAGGTTTCAATTTGTCTGAGGCAAAACCCATTCAGTGATTAAAGGACTCGTAAGAATTGAGGCAGAAAGTGGACTAGTTTGCCTTATCAAAAGAATCAGTCTAGGAGAGGAAGACCCTCAGTTTATAAAAAAAAGTTAAAGGAATTTTGTACAACAACAACTTTTTAAATTTAAGAGAAAAGAAATGGATTGGGAAAAATATTTGAAGAAAATATATTAGACAAAGGTCTGATAATCAAAATCTACAAATAATTTATACATATTTATAGAAACAAATACAAACTTCACAATGGAACTAGGGCCAAGAGAAATGGAGAATCAATTTTCGAAGACAAATTGCAGTTACTTTAATAATTCCCAAGCATATTCCAGAAAAGGTCTGATTTTTTAATTATGAGCTTATCATCAGCAAACACAGATATATCATATAGACAAAGAGAAACAAAACTGAATCCTAAAATAACTGGTGAATTTCTATTCTGTACAATGTGGTTTTAAAAATATATGCATACGGGGGCGGAGCCAAGATAGCGGAGTAGAAAGACACACGTACACATAGCTCCGAACCCACAACCCACAAAACGGGTAGAGAGGACCAACTCACGGTGAATTCTGCCCCCAGAGGCCACGGAATATTGGAGCGAGGGAGATTTCTGTTCCAGAGAGACTTGCAAACCTCTCCGCCGGGACTGGGAGCAGAGGGCAGCCCTGCAGCGGCCGCAACCCCGTGAGGAAAAGATCCGAGCAGGCTATGGGGACAGGATCTCCAGCGGCCACGCGGGTCCCTCCACCCACAGAGGGACCTGGAAAACCTCTCGCAAAAGGTCCGTCGCGCTGCAGACGCGGAGCCCAGCCCAGACCTGCAGCGGCCACGGCTCCGAGAGGTACAGATCCGAGCAGGCTTCAGGGACGAGATCTCCAGCGGTGGCACAAGCGCCTCCACCCACAGGTGACGGGAGTCGGTGAGAGAGTCTCTTTGGCGGGTTGAGAGGGGAGTGGGGTGCCCCCATGGCTCAGGCCCCCCCGAGAGATAGAAGCTGAGAGGCAGCTGCAGATAGGGGCTCCCCAAGCGGGCGGGAGCCTGGATCCATTGTGGAAGGTCTGTACATAAACCCTCTGAGGGAACTGAGCCTGAGAGGCGGCCCTGCCCCGACCTGACCACCTGAACTTAATCCTCACACTGAATAGCAGCCCTGCCCCCGCCAAAAGCCCTAAGGTGGGAACCAGCATTTGAATCCCAGTCCCCAAACGCTGGCTGGGAGGACCAGGAGGTGAAGTGGGTGTGAGGAGAATATTCAGAGGTCAAGTCACTGGCTGGGGAGAATGCCCAGAAAAGGGAAAAGAAATAAAACTATTGAAAGCTACTTTCTTGGAGAACAGACATTTCCTCCCTTCCTTTCTGATGAAGAAGAACAATGCTTACCATCAGGCAAAGACACAGAAATCAAGGATTCTGTGTACCAGCCCACCCAATGGGCTCAGGCCATGGAAGAGCTCAAAAAGAATTTTGAAAATCAAGTTAGAGAGGTGGAGGAAAAACTGGGAAGAGAAATGAGAGGGATGAAAGAGAAGCATGAAAAGCAGATCAGCTCCCTGCTAAAGGAGAACCAAAAAAATGTTGAAGAAATTAACACCTTGAAAACTAGCCTAACTCAATTGGCAAAAGAGGTTCAAAAAGCCAATGAGGAGAAGAATGCTTTCAAAAGCAGAATTGGCCAAATGGAAAAGGAGATTCAAAAACTCATTGAAGAAAATAGTTCTTTCAAAACTAGAATGGCACAGATGGACGCTAAGGAGTTTATGAGAAAGACAGATATCACAGAACATAGCGAGAAGATTCGAAAAATGGAAGATAATGTGAAATATCTTATTGGAAAAACAACTGACCTGGAAAATAGATTCAGGAGAGACAATGTAAAAATTCTGGGACTACCTGAAAACCATGATCAAAAGAAGAGCCTAGACATCATCTTCCATGAAATAATCAAGGAAAACTGCCCTGAGATTCTAGAACCAGAGGGCAAAATAAATATTCAAGGAATCCACAGAACACTGCATGAAAGAGATCCAAAAAGAGAAACTCCTAGGAACGTTGTGGCCAAATTCCAGAATTCCCAGGTGAAAGATAAAATATTGCAAGCAGCTAGAAAGAAACAATTCAAGTATTGTGGAAATACAATCAGGATAACACAAGATCTAGCACCCTCTACATTAAGGGATCGAAGGGAATGGAATACGATATTCCAGAAGTCAAAGGAACTAGGACTAAAACCAAGAATCACCTACCCAGCAAAACTGAGTATAATACTTCAGGAGAAAAAATGGTCTTTCAATGAAATGGAGGATTTTCAGGTTTTCTTGATGAAAAGACCAGAGCTGAAAAGAAAATTTGACTTTCAAACACAAGAATAAAGAGAACCATGAAAAGGTGAACAGCAAAGAGAAGTCATAAGGGACTTACTAAAGTTGAACTGTTTACATTCCTACATGGAAAGACAATATTTGTAACTCTTGAAACATTTCAGTATCTGGGTACTGGGTGGGAGTACACACACACACATGCACACACACACACACATACATAGAGACAGAGTGCACAGAGTGAATTGAAGAGGATGGGATCATATCTTAAAAAAAAAATGAAATCAAGCAGTGAGAGAGAAATATTGGGAGGAGAAAGGGAGAAATTGAATGGGGCAAATTATCTCTCATAAAAGAGGCAAGCAAAAGACTTATTAGTGGTGGGATAAAGAGGGGAAGCAAGAGAAAAACATGAGGTCTACTCTCATCACATTCCACTAAAGGAAAGAATAAAATGCACACTCATTTTGATAGGAAAACCTATCTCACAATACAGGAGAGTGGGGGACAAGGGCACAAGCAGGGTGGGGGGGAGGATGGAGGGGAGGGCATGGGGAGGAGAATGCAATCCGAGGTCAACACTCATGGGGAGGAAAAGAATCTTAAGAGAATAGAAGTAATGGGGGACAGGATAGGATGGAGAGAAATATAGTTAGTCCTATACAACACAACTAGTATGGAAATCATTTGCAAAACTACACAGATTTGGCCTGTCTTGAATTGCTTGTCCTCCAAAGGGAAGGGGTGGAGAGGGAGGGAGCTAAAGAAGTTGGAACTCAAAGTGTTAGGATCAACTGTAATGTTCTTACCACTAGGAAATAAGAATTACAGGTTAAGGGGTAAAGAAAGCTATCTGGCCCTACAGGACAAAAGAGAAGACGGAGACAAGGGCAGAGAGGGAGGATAGAAGAGAGACCAGATTGGTCACAGGGGCAATTAGAATGCTTGGGTTTGGGTGGGGGAAGGGGATAAAAGGGGAGAAAATTTGTAACCCAAAATTTTGTGAAAATAAATGTTAAAAGTTAAAAAATATGTATATGTATATGTATATGTCTTAAATACAAATACATATTACTCATATATGTGTTCAGTGTGTATGATTGATGTGTATCTGTGTGTGTGTGTGTATGTGTGTGTATCACTAAAGGAATAAGAAAATGGTTTTATTTGTGTTTTCCCCTACCTATTTTTCCTGTGCTCAGCTTTCTAATATTAGCATTCTTGGTGGTAGGTACAGTGGTATGTTGGATAGAGCATTGGACTCTGAGTCATGAAGATCCAAATTCAGCTCTAGACTGAGACACTTATTAACTGTGTAACCCTGGACAAGTCACTTTTCTTCTGTCAGTCTGTTTCTTCTATAAACTGTAAAACTAGAAAAATAATAGTATCTTCCTCATATGGTTATTGTGAGGATAACATTAATTAAATTTGTAAAATGCTCAGCATAATGCCTGGCACATAGTAAGCACATATAAGTGTTCATTCCTTTCTCTCCTCCCTTCAGGAGTAGTTACATTACTCTCAGTCACAGGAACTGAAGCTGCATGTTACCCAAAGGGGAAAAAAGGACACATGACAGGTGTGCACAGGCTCCAGGCACAATACAAAATAGGAATTCCAAGGAAAAAGAAGTACTAAAGAGGTCAACAAAAATGTTTAAAGGAAAAGGAAAAAAATGGTCTGGCCACATGGCAAGAGTGAAGGATGTTTCATTTATTTCCTCACAATGTCAAAGGAAAGCAAAGAAAGTTCCCTTTACTCTGAGAAGACCACTTGCAACAAACATGGAGAACATAGTCAAAGATCAAACAAAATACTCAGGCATGGATGGAGTGTAACGTTCACCACTGGAAGGAATATCTATATGAATAAAATCAAAAGCTACTTGAATATTTACATTCATATCTATGTTATAATATAAAATAAATTAATTAAATACAGCATATCAACATGGTCAAATGGACTGGGACCTCTCTGGTACTACCTGAAGAAGACGAAAAAAAGAAGTCAGTAAATTTGAATTCATTGTGTGACCAAAGCAAAGATGGAACATCTTTGTATGGCACTTGCTCATTTTACCTCAGTGTTCTTAATGAGTATAAACAAAAAAAGTAAAAAATCCTACAAAGTTAACTGAATGTTATTTCCCAACATCTATCTATGCTTTACCTCAATAAAGAAATGGAGGATTTCTACAAGAACTAGAAGTTCAGTCAAGTCAATGGACTTCGATATTCAGTGACTTTGATATGAAGGTCAAAATATAGGAAGATGGAAGAATATTAAAGGAAAATATAGTTTGGGTTAATTTACAAAATGAGGTTGAACTAGATAATCTCTGAGATACTTTCCAGTCCTAAATTATGGTTTCTCTTAAAAAGGGAAAAATGGCAAAAGCTTGTTGACTGTTGAGCAGGCTCACACCTGTGTTCCATGAATACATTTTTCCCAAAAAGAACAGAATTACATTACTTAAAAAATAGATTATAATTTAATAGATGGAAATGACTGGTTTCTGATGAGAGATTAATTTCTAATTCATTGGTCTTTATGACTGAGGCCTAATTACATCAAAGGTCAAAATCATCATCAAATTCAAAGAAAGAATAATATAAATAGATACATATGCAATTATAAGAACTCCAATTCCATCATTAAAAACAAAAGTCTGTTGATTGTGAAAAAGACAAGAAGACTGAAAGTAATAAGAGGAAGGGGATGTTATGATCAGTTCCTGGATCCATCCAGCAGTTAATACCTAGTACTGTAGTATAGTGATCTACCTCCTACTGTTACTTTTCTGGGTTCATCTTTTCTGTCTGCATTACGTTTGTTTATTCAATCTCTGACTCATACCTCATTCCTACTTAAATCAAACCTATTACAAAGCCGCATGCTGTGTCAATCAAGTCTCAAAATGCTTTTATTTTAATAAGTAGTTTCCAAGAGTGGAGAAGTTGTGGCCTTAAGGCCACATGTGGCCTTCTAGGACCTTGTGTGCAGCTTTTTGACTGAGTCCAAATTTTACAGAACAAATCCTTTTATTAAAGGGATTTGTTCTGTGAAGTTTGGAGTCAGTCAAAGGGTCACACTTGAGGACCTATAGAGCCACATGTGGCCTCAAAGTTGCAGGTTCATGAGTCCTAGAACTTAAACCAAAAGGTGATAAAATCAGAAGCACTGCTTGCATATAGTAGACTATACATTTTTTTCTATCCCAAACCCAACAACACTCTATGGCAGGAAAACTCCTGTTCTCATTAGCATCTGTTTCTCCTCAGCCCCCAGATCTCCAGATGACTTAGATCATGGGAACACAGAAATCAATATCTGAGCATAAATGATCCAACTCCCAACTGGGGAACATAGGAAAACAAAGCATCTTGAAGTCACAACTGCCATCTTCTAGGAAGTACTTGAAGTCTCCCAAAATCAACCACCACAATCTGGAGTCCAAGACTACCTTTTCTCCTCTTTCAAATCAATTAATCTCCTAAAAAGTGAGGAGATGTGGAAGATGAGGGCAGTATCAGTACAGTAAACAAAACCCATTTTCAACTCATTACAGAAGAGCATGAAAGAAAAAAGGAATTGTTCTGCCCCATAGCAAACAATGAACAGCAGAAGGGAAGAAAAACCTGCAGAAAAATAAAGACCTAAATCATTTCAAGATTATTTATACTTGGAATTATAAAGAGAATAATAGACAAATATAAAATGAAAAGGATTGTGCAGTTGATCTATACTGATCTGCTAATATATTGCTCAGTCATTTCAGCCACGTCTGATTCTTCATGACACCATTTGGGGGTTGTCAGAGTTTTTTTGGGGGGGGGGTGGGATTTGGTTTTTTTGTTGTGGGTTTGTTTGTGTTTTGTGTGTGTGTGTGCTTTGTTTTTTTGTTTTTTTTTTTTTGACAATGATACTAGTTTTCCATTTCCTTCTCCAGATCATTTCATAGATGAGAAACTGAGGAAAACAAGGTTAAGTGATTCGCCCAAGATCACATAGGTAGTAAGTGTCTGAGGGCAAATTTGAACTCAGGAAGATGAGCCTTTCTGACTCCGAGTCCAGTTCTTTATCCACTATACCACCTAGCTATCATCTATTAACATAATTAACAACAAACCAGTCCCATTGAAATCGTCAAATTGAAGTAGAAATGGATCCCTACCAGGGATATTGACTTAGAAAACTACAAATGAAGATTAAGTATGCTGTAATGTATTTTTATTCATTATTGTCAAACATTTCCCAATTACATTTTAAACTGGTTTGGACTACACTCCTAAGCAACTCACCACCCATGAGTCTAGAGTGACGGTCTAGAATGAAGAAACAGAAAGGACCCTTACAAAGGTGAAGCCAGAAAAAGTAACTGGGACTCAACAAATACACATAAAAGTAATCTAAACTTAAAGGTAACACAACTTTAAGACACTGAGGTATCAATATTCAAGATATTCCAAAAAAAGGAAAAACATAGTATTAGAAAATATCAACAAACACCATTATTATCTTCAAAGTATTTTTTAGAAGACTCAAGAACTATTGATCCATAAGTGTATTTTTTCATCTCAATAACATTTTATAAGAATTTACTGTGCAATCATCTAGGGAATAATCATGATGAAAATATGAAGAAGTAACATGGAAACATTCTTTGACAATTTTCCACAGTAGATTACCTCTGTTATCTATACTGTTCATGAGATTACAGGATCATAGATTTAGTATAAGAGGGATCTTCATTTTCCAGATAAGGCAACAAACTGAGAGAGGTTGAATGACTTGAGCAATGTGACCCAGGTCATGAGATTCAGCAATGGAATTTAAAGCTAGGTCTTCTGGCTCAGCTGTCTTTCCCCTCCACCTCTATGGAACCCTTCTCCATTGATGAGTTCCTCCCATAATCACTTAGAGGAAAGGCCCATACCAGCAATTCTTTATTATCTGAGCTTATGCACTTGCATGAATACTTCTCCCTGCTTCACACATGTACTTTATGTCGCCTTTTATATGTTATCTTCCTCATTAGAATATAAACTCCTAGGTGAGAGGAAATAACTTTCTTTTTTGGTTGTATTTGTATCCCCTGTGCTTAGCACAGTGCCTGGCACATAGTAAGTGCTTAATAAATGCTTGTTTACTTGTTAACTCTTAGGACAATCTGCAATATTATGCTGTTTCTGACTAAAATGTATAGAAAACACAAAATATTACTGGACTTATTGTTTGTTGGTAACCCAAAAAAAGCATTTGAGTCAGGAGAATAAAAGATAATTTGAAAGCCTTTATACCAACAAAGGTTTCTACTACATATAATGTCAAGATCATAAAATTTTCTTTAGTAGATGCAACTACAGAAATAACTGTTTAATGGCCTTTTAACCTTTTAATTATGAGTTTCAAGGTATGAAACAGGAAAATGTATGATCTCTAAAATTATTCACAACTTTCATGGAAGATAGAAGATCTGAGCAGCCAAAAAGAGAGGAGATTCTTTGTAGTTAGTGAGATATACCAGATGTTCCTGTCTGTGGGAGACACTGTGTCAATTTTCAATGCCCAGAATATTACAGTATCTATCAAACGAGATTGATGGCCACTCAGATAGGTATTTATGTACGTGTGTATGTATACATACACATACACACACACACACACACACACACACACATATATGGAGGAGGGGAGCAAGGGAGACTTGAAAAGCTATACAAGAAGAAAAAAACAAATGAAGGAAGAATGTGTGTTCACCAAATGATGAAATGAATTTAAAAAGCTTACTACCTGAGATAGTCCATTGGTACATGTGTTGTATCTTGGACAGGATCTATAGATTAACGATAATTTGGTCTTCAGATCAAAAAGGAAGAAGGTAGAGGGTTGACTTGTTTTTGGAAAATTGTATATTTTCAATCACCATACCAAAGTACACACATACACACACACATATATACATATAAACATGCACACAGGTAATCATTAGAATTCATACTGTCATCATTTTTACAACAAATGTCCATGCCCTAACTTCATACCATTTTTGAACAGTTTCTTTGTCCTGCAGAAGAAAATGACCAATTCACCTGCTTTGAACAAACAAATGGTGAGGAGAAGTTACTTCACTTTCCCTGCTGACAGTCACAGAAAGTAGAACAGGTGAAGTCATAGCCAGGGGTGGGGAACCTATGGCCCATGTTTAGATTCAGTAGAAGAGCCTCAATTAAGGGCCTTGAGGGCCACAAGTGGCAGAGAGGTGGGAGGTTTCCTACTCCCTGTAATAGCCAATAAACGTGTAGAGAACGTTGAAGCAGAACTGATGACTGTCATTCAAGGAGCAATGGACTATCCAGATCCTATTGTCCAAAAAACACACTTTTTTTACCCTCTCAAAGCTTTCAGTCCTATGAGGGGGCAAAGATGAACTGGTAGGATTGGCTGATTTTGTTCCTGCATATTTCTTAGCACCTTTAAAACAAGCTTTTGACCCAGTGAATACACAAATAGTTTTGACTTTATCTGATTTGCAAAAAGGGGGCCCAGAATATGTTCAATATCTTCAGCAAGGATACCTCCCTTCTCTACAGGTAAATCCTGAAATAATACAGGAGTTCTGTCATGACTTTCAGTAGCTCAATGCTAAACAGCTTAAATATTACTTAAAGGTATTCTTTCAGAGAGCAAAGCCCTAAGGATGATACTGGAAATCCATGTATCAATTTCTGTGATAAGGAACCCAGTTAATTTATACAAATAGCACTTTTTTATTTGTGCCATTAATACTGGTGGTAGGGACTGACAGGGCAGTGGTGGCGTGGAAGGGAAAGCAGCCTCCTGTGGCTACTGCAGCACTAGGGTGTCAGTTGTTGATCCCATCCAGAACACTTCAGTTCTGCCCTGCAAGGATATATAGTACTGATTGTCTACCCATTTAATCTAAGAAAATGGAGACTGAGCAGCCAGAAGAAACTTTCCCCAATACTGAAACCAATGGTGAATTTGGTAAGCGCCCTGCTGAAGATATGGAGGAGGAGCAGGCCTTTAAAACACTGATGAAATGGTTGAACTGCACACTTTGCTTCAAAGCAAGAATGCTGAAGCAGTGATTGGGAAAGGAGGCAAAAATATTAAAGCACTTTGTACAGACTACAATGCCAGCGTCTCAGTCCTAGAGAGCAGTGGCCCTGAGCGCATATTGAGTATCAGTGCAGATATTGAAACAATTGGAGAAATTCTGAAGAAAATCATCCCTACCTTGGAAGAGGGCCTGCAGTTGCCATCACCCACTGCAACTACCCAGCTCCCAATCAAATCTGATGCTGTGGAATGCTTAAATTACCAACACTATAAAGGAAGCAACTTTGACTGTGAGTTAAGACTGTTGATTCACTAGAGTCTGGCAGGAGGAATTATTGGGGTCAAAGGTGCTTAAATCAAAGAACTTCAACAGAACACTCAGACAACTATCGAGCTTTTCCAGGAATGCTGTCCTTATTCTACAGAGTTGTTCTTATTGGGGGAAAGCCTGATAGGGTTGTGGGGTGCATAAAGATCATACCAGATCTTGTATCTGAGTCTCCCATAAAAGGACATGCACAACCCTATAATCCCAACTTCTACGATGAAACCTATGACTATGGTGGTTTCACAATGATGTTTGATGATGTACGAAGACATCCTGTCAGATTTCCCATTCAGGGAAGAGGAGGCTTTGATGGAACGCCCCCAGGTTGTGGTGGGTATACTATACCCCCATCTAGAAGAGATTATGATGACATGAGCCCTCGCAGAGGACCCGCACCACCTCCTCCTGGACATGGGGGAGGGGGTGGTAGCAGAACTCAAAATCTTCCTCTTCCTCCACCACCATCACCTAGAGGAGGAGATCTTATGGCTTATGACAAAAGAGGAAGACTCAGTGACCGTTATGATGGAATGGCTGGTTTTAATGCTGATGAGACTTGGGACTCTGCAATAGATAACATGGAATCCTTCCAAATGACAGATGGCTTATGAACCACAGGTTGAGTACCATGACTTTAAAAAACTCATGGTTCTAGATATGATTATTCCTACGCAGGGGGCCATAGCTCATATGATAATCTTGGTGGACTCATTATTACAACACAAGTAACTATTCTCAAAAATTTGGCTGGATCTATCATTGGCAAAGGTGGTCAGCGAATCAAACAAATAAGTCATGAGTCTGGAGCATCAATCAAAATTGATGAGCCTTTGGAAGGATCTGAGGATCGAATTATTACCATTACAAGAGCACAGGACCAGATACAGAATGGACACTATTTATTGCAAAACAGTGTGAAGCAATATTCTGGAAAGTTTTTCTAAGACTAGTGAAGAACTGAAGGGGTCCTGCATCTTTTTTTTTTTTTTTTTATCCATTTCTGTTTAAAAAGCCAACATTGCTCTGCTTCACAGGTGTTCTGCATCTGAGGTGTAGTGAAATCTTTGCTGTTCACCAGATATAATGTTTTAGTTCCTTACAAACGGGGTGGGAAGGGTGTGCAAAACTAACATTGAAATTTTGAAACAACAGAAGAGAGAGTGAATTTTATTTTTGTTCATTGTTGGTGGTAAAAATAATAATAATAATTTTTTCACCTCTTGTAACTATTGTGAACACTTTGCTTTGTGGTCACTATAATTTTTTTGGAGGGGTGGGGAAAGAGGAGAAAGAGTATCAATAGTCCTCATGTCCCTGGCATCCATTCAGAGCAGTGTGCAGAATGTAATGCTCTTTTGTAAGAAATGTTTTATGATTTTTAAAATAAATTTAGTGAACCTTAAAAAAAATACTGGTGGTATTTTTAAAGATGTTCTGTAGTTACTCTAACATGTATTTTATTTTATTAAGTGCTCAAAGACAAAAGATTTTATTATTTCTCCCAGGAGTTCATCCTCTTCTAATAAGAAAGGATTCAGGCTAGTACTTGGGGAGGAAATTAAAAATCACAGGATGATTACCTCAGATCACTAAAGACTATATGGAGCTTCCTTCAGGTTTTAAAAAATAAGTTATTGGAGGAAGTGGCAGCATGGTGGGACAGCATTCAGATTCTTAAAGGAGAAGTTAAGGGAGGTACGGGAAGAAATAGACAGCAAAACTATACTAGTGGGGGACCTCAGCCTCCCCCTCTCAGAACTTGATAAATCTAACCTTAAAATAAACAAGAAAGAAGTTAAGGAAGTGAATAAAACTCTGGATAAGGTAGATATGATAGATCTCTGGAGAAAACTGAAAGGGGATAGAAAGGAATATACGATTTTTTCAGTGGTACATGGCATATATATAAAAACTGACCATGTAATAGGTCATAAAAACCTCAAAATCCAGTGCAAAAAAGCAGAGATAGTCAATGCATCCTTCTCAGATCATAATGCAACAAAAATCATATGTAATAAAAGGTCATGGAAACACAGGCCATAAACTAATTGGAAACTAAATAATATAATCCTAAAGAAGGAGTGGGTTAAACAACAAATCATAGAAACAATCAACAACTTCATTCAAGAGAATGGCAATAATAAGACAACCTACTAAATCTTATGGGACACTGCAAAAGCAATTCTTAGGGGAAGCTTTATATCTCTGAATGCCTACATGAATCAAATAGAGAAAGAGGACACCAGTGAATTGGGCATGCAGCTGAAAAAGCTTGAAAAAAAAAACAAATTGAAAATCCTCAAGTAAATACCAAATTAGAAATGCTGAAAACCAAAGGAGAGATTAATAAAATTGAAATTAAGAAAACCATTGAACTAAAAAATAAAAGTAAGAGCTTTTATGAAAGAACCAATAAAATTGATAAACCTTTGGTCAATTTGATTTAAAAAAAAAGAAAGAAGAAAACCAAATTACCAATATCAAAAATGAAAGGGGTGAACTCACCTCCCATGAGGAGGGAATTAAAACAATAATTAAAAATTATTTTGCCCAACTTTATGCCCATAAATTTGACAATCTAAATGAGATGGATTATTATTTTAAAAAATATAAATTGCCCAGATTAATAGAAGAGGAAGTTGAATACTTAAACAACCTCATCTCAGAAAAGAAATTGAACAAGCCATCAATGAACTCCCTAGGAGAAAATCTCCAGGGCCAGATGGATTTACAAAGTAAATTCTATCAAACATTTAAAGAACAGTTAATTCAAATAGTATATAGACTATCTTTCAAACTGGGAGAAGGAGTCCTTCCAAATTCTTTTTATGATACAAGTATGGTTTTGATACCTAAACCAGGGAAAGACAAAATGGAGAAAGGAAATTATAAACCAATGTCTCTAATGAATATAGGTGCTAAAATTTTAAATAAGATTTTAGCAAAAAGAATACAGCAACTTATCATGAGAATAATACATTATGATTAGGTAGGATTCATACCAGGAATGTAGGGCTGATTCAATATTAGGAAAACTATTAGCATTATTGATCATATCAACAACAAATCTAACAGAAACAACATGATTATCTCAATAAATTCAGAAAAAGCTTTTGACAAAATACAACACCATTCCTATTAAACAACACTGGAGAGCATAGGAATAAAGGGAACTCTCCATAAAATAGTAAGCGGTATCTATCTAAAACTCTCAGCAAGCATTATATGCAATGGAGACAAGCTAGATGCATTTCCAATAAGATCAGGGGTGAAACAAGGATGTCCATTATAACCACTATTATTCAATATGGTATTAGATGTGTTAGCTGTAGCAATTAGAAAAGATAAAGAAATTGAAGGAATTATAACAGGCAAAGAAGAAACTAAGTTATCATTCTTTGCAGATGATATGATGATATACTTAGAGAATCCCAGAGATTCAAGTAAAAAGCTACTTGAAATAATAAACAATTTTGCAGTTTACAAAATAAACCCACACAAATCTTCTGCATTTCTATATATTACTAACAAAGCTGAACAGCAAGAGACAGAAAGAGAAATTCTATTTAAAACTAGGGCAGACACTATAAAATATTTGGGAGTCTACCTGCAAAAAGAAATCCAGGGACTATATGAACACAATTACAAGACATTTTTCGCACAAATAAAGTCAGATTTAAGTAAGTGGGAAAACATCAGTGGCTTATGGGTAGACAGAGCCAATATAATAAAAATGACAATTCTACATAAATTAATTTACTTATTTAGTAACATACCAGTCAGACTATCTGATAATTATTTTCTAGAGCTGGAAAAAATAATATCAAAATTTATCTGGAAGAACAAAAGGTCCAGAATATCAAGGGAACTAATGAAAAGAAATGCTAGGGAATGTGGCCTAGCTCTACAAGAACTCAAATTGTATTATAAAGCAGTAATTATCAAAACCACTTGGTACTGGCTAAGAAATATAAGGGTAGACAAGTGGAATATGCTAGGTACTCACGACACAGTAGTCAATTAATATAACAATCTATTGTTTGATAAACCCAAGGACCCCAGCTTCTGGGATAATAACTTACTGTTTGACAAAAATTGCTGGGAAAAGTGGATAAAAGTATGGTGGAAACTAGTAATAGGCCAATGCCTGACACAGTACACAAGAATTAAGTCCAAATGGGTACATGATCTAGGTATAAAGGTTGATACTATGAACAAATTAGTGGAGGAAGAATTAGTATAGTTATAAGATTTATTGAAAAGGGAAGAATTTTTGACTAAAGAAGAGATAGAAAACATTATGAAGTGCAAAAATGGATAATTTTGATTACATTAAACTGAAAAGTTTTTGCACAATCAAATCCAATGCAACCAAGATTAGGAGGGAAGCAGAAAACTGGGAAATAATTTTTGCAACTAGTGTCTGTGATAGAGGCCTCATTTCTAAAATATATAGAGAACTGAGTCAAATGTACAAGAATACAAGTCATTCTCCAATTCATAAATGGTTAAAAGATATGAACAGGCAGTTTTCAGAGGAAGAAATGAAATATATTGATAGTCATATGAAAATATGCTATAAAAAAATATTGATTAGAGAGATGCAAATCAAAACAAGTCTGAGATACCACATCACAACTATCAGATTGGCTAACATGACAGAAAAGTTAGATGATAAATGTTGGAGAAGATGTGGGAGAGCTAGAACACTAATTCTTTGTTGGTGGAGCTGTGAGTTGAGCCAACCATTCTGGGGAGCAATTTGGAACTATGACCAAATGGCCACAAAAATGTGCATCCCCTTTGACCTGGCAATACCTCTTCTAGGACTGTATCCCCAGGAGATCATAAAAATGGGAAAGGGTCCCACATGTACAAAAATATTTATAGCAGCACTCCTTGTGGTGGCCAAAAACTGGAAATCAATGGGATGCCGATTAATTGAGAATGACTGATTGTGGTATATAAATGTAATGCAATACTGTTGCACTATAAGAAATGATGAACAGGAAGACTTCAGAGAGGCCTGGAAAGACTTATATGATCTGATGTTTAGCAAAAGGAGCAGAACCCGGAAAACTTTGTGTATAGCAATAACCACAGTATATGAGAGTTTTTTTTCTGGTAGACTTGTAACTTCATCGAAATGCAAGGACTTAAAAAAAATTTCCAATGGTCTTTTAAGGCAAAATGCCTTCCATACTCAGAGAAAGAACTTTGGAATTCAATCGCAGAATGTAGTAGATCATTTTTTTTGTTTTATATTTTGGTTTATTACATGATTTCTCCCATTCATTTTAATTCTTCTACACAACATGACTGTAGTGAAAAAGTATTTAATAGGAATGCATGTATAGAACCTATATAAAATTGTATGTTGTCTCAGGGAGGGAGGGGGAAATAAGTTATATGGTGGTGATTGTAGAATACTGAAAAAAAAATAAAAAATAAGTTATTTCAGCTATTCCTTTACAGCACAAAACATTGCGTAGAATCTCCCTTCAGAATTTAACAGAATCAGTTGTTAGTCTCTATGAGCTTAGCATGCTACCTACTGTTAAAGTGAACTTAAAGACCACTTATTCATCTAGTGAAGGCAGCAATGATTTCACAATTCAGCAACAAGCCACAATCTTTTCTGAAAAGACAAGTTCACTGGTAGGGGATAGCAGAACAAATCTTCTACTTCAAGTCCTTAACCAAAAGACTAATACCTTTCAAATATCTTTTAGATAATGTCACAAAACAAGAAACAACAGACTTCCAACATACTTTTCCTGTTAAACTACTGCCTCTCTATTCTTGACCAAGAAGGAAACAAGAAACAGGGCTCTTGAACCAGTGCCTTGATTCTAGAGTAACAGTCTTCTTTAAGAAGAAGCTCTTACTAGTAGCAACTAAGATGGAAAATAGGAATGTTCTTTACCAAAGAAAAGAAGTGTCAAATATTTATCTTGCATTAAATATGCAGAAAAAGTCTACTAGAATTATTTCCCTTGCCCCCTGCAATCTAATTATATCGATCGATAATTGGCTGTAGTTAACTGTACTTTGAGAAATCATTCAGACTAACTTTGGGATGTTACAGAATAGGTCTTCCTGCATTAGAAAGATTCAAGCTTTGCACAAATATTTAAAGAAACAATCACTACCTCCCCAGGAATATTATCCTCAGCAGAATTGTAAATGGATAACATCTTTTCTGTGTCAAGTGGATGGTGGATGGGGAAGAAAGAAATGTTTAAGATATTCTCTCTGTGTAACAGTGAGTGGGTTCACCAGGGAAAGAAACTTTGCTCATGTGAAAAGGGAGCTTTAGAATCCTGTAGTAGCCAACACATTCATGTCTCCTGGTTTAATGTTATGGGTTTGTAGAAGTTGTTTCTTCCCTCCCATCACTGGAAGGTCCATCTTAGGTGACTTGAAGGCTGCTGGGTCTTCTGCAATTTTAGTAGCGTGGACCCAAATGAGCTCCACTGGTGATGGCTTCTGAGCACCTCTGTAGGACTGGACACTGAAACCCAAATAGGATTTCTGAAGGGTTCTTGGTCCAAAAATACTCCATTTTTCAGATGAGGGTTTGTCTCTATCTCCATTTCCAGAGTCCATGCTGCTGACATCTAGGCCAGGTAAGGAAGTAGAAGATCCATGAGTAAACCAGACTCTGGGCCTTTGTCTGGGAGAAGAAGGGGGTGTACTACTTGGAGAAGACTGGGTTGAAGCAATCAGTCTATCTTCTTTTGTCATTTTCCATTTTGTAACTTCAATTTATGGACAGCGTCTGCTACATGGTAGTACTTCATTTCTTCTGTGGTGATATCTTTATCAAGAGTGTATCCTACATCTGTCAACCCTGACTGCTGCTCAAAGCACTGGATGCTTGTGTCTGCTTTGTAGAGAATTCATGTTGATGCCCGTAGCCTTGGTGTTCACCACTGGCTCCTTGTTCATTTGGTCACTGGAAGTTGAGGGGGTTACAGAGAAACTATTCGTTCCTTCCTCAACCTTGGAGAGCTGTTGGTACTTCTGATCTGGGATGACTGGCTTTTTCCACAGAACCTTACTACACATGTCAGATGAAGTTGGAGTCATCAGTGTGGGATCCTGCAGGACATCATCATTACTGAATGTCCAATGATGCATTCCAATTGGCAAAGACATCTTGCCTAGAAGCCTACCTGTACTGTGCTCAATAGCAGGCACATCTGGCCCTCTGGATGGTGCCATGAAAGATTGTGATCCAGGTATTTCTCTAGACAGATACTCAGAACTCTTATTGCCATGGTGGGAATTTACAGAAGTTATGCAGGTAAGACAAAGATGTCAAAAGGGAACATTCTGCAAATAGTGATGGACTAGCAAAGAGTTCCAAGCAGCTGGCATGCAGAGGGTCTACAGACATCTGAGTTTCCATGAGGAGGGGGGTAGAAGTAGGAAAGGGGAGTGCGGGTTTGGAAGAGACCATCAGCAGCCTGAGGCCCGCCATGGACAGCAAGCTGAGACTAACAAGGCTCCAGGCCCCCATCACTCCCTAAGCGCCAAAGCATGGAGGGAACCAAAGCCATATGTGTCATGGCCAAGACTCAAACGGACCTCAGGGAGAAGTAGAGCAAAGCCTCTAAAATGTATTTTAGTATTTTACTGTAAAAATGAGGTATGACTGAGTTGGCCTAAATACAGGTATGTAACAATAGGAAAAGTTGACCTGCATGCATACTCAGAGATTGCTGTATAGTAAAAAAAAAATTTTTTTGCTGTAAAAAAAATACAACAAAGTAGTCATGGTATCTTTAATTTTTCATCTGAAACTTAATTTTAAGTCTATAAAGATATATTGGTAATTTAAATGGGGAGATCTTTCATAGTCAATAATAGGCCCATGTGGCCTGCCTGGGTCACATGGAAGTTTGAGTCACATGAGTCTGTGTCACATGGAGCCAGTGGTGGGAGGAGTTTGCTTCATGGGTGTAACAGGAAGAGGAAGAGCTAGAGTACAGCTGAGAGGAAGGAAGTTGTGAGAGCAGTCAGAGCTAAGAAGGATGCAGGCTCTTAGGTAATGTGAGAGAGCTTGCTTGTGATTGTGTTTAAAGGAGCAGGTTTGTGGGAAGCAGAGCCGGGGGAAGGCTTGAGGATGATGTTGTTCTCTGCATTGTTGTTGTGTATAGATTTTTATTACTGTGATGGATTTGACTTTCTGGTGTCTGAATAAATGTTTTGGTTCTGTCTTCCACTTAGAGATTCTGCGGCATTTCATGATACAGAATTGTGCTGGGCTATTCATGGCTGCAGGTAGGCACTGTGAATATCGCATTGGCTCTACTAAAGACCATAGCAGTGATTAAGCAATGTACATTCTTTTCTTTTTTTATTTTTCATTTTTAACACAGTTCATATCACATAACACAATTCCAACTTTTGGTCAGATGATATTTCTTTTAAAGCATTTACAATATAGACCAGAAACAGATTTTTTTTTTTTAATTAACCAACTGAGACACAAATAATAGCTATGTATGCTAATTTCACAAACCCTTGACCTAATTGTCTCCACAGTATTACTAAGAATTAAAGGACCCTAATTTATTGTTGTTGGTCTAAAATCCTAAGCCTACTAGCTTAATTCTAGACTTGACCTCAGATGTTCCCCTACCAACAATCTATAATTTAATAGATCTGGTATTAAGCTTACAAACCTTTTGATTATAAGAAATTGCTACTAAAAGTAGGGACATTACAGGAAACAATATCTCCCCAACTTCATGTCAGTTCCAGGCAGGAGCAGAATGTCAACTTATATTCAGTGAGGCTTAGAGTCTTCCAGGTATCAGTGGAGAAATTGAGTCAGGAGAATCCTACCTCAGCCCAAGCTGAACAACCACTCTCCCACCCTTCCCATGAGATCATCTTTTACAGTTCATACCAGCATCTCACAGGCTTACTGGCATCATGGATTGGAGGCTCAGACTGTCTTTCTTGCTATCCATACCTGGAATTAGACTCAGAATAACAGTCACTTAATAGTCCCATAGTATCTTAAAATATCAAGTTTTAATAACCAGGTTTCATATATGACTATAATTTCACATTGCCTAAGGAACATCTTTTGAGGCAAGTATTAAGTGGCTTACATGTCTTTCTATACCTGTTCTAGATCCTGCTTAAATAACAATCATAAAATCAAATTTACCATTAAAACCTTAACTTTTCCATCAATGCCAAATTTTACCCAAAGTTATCTGCCTCTAGGAGACTTAGACTAAAATTCATTTCCCCAAACTAAAGATGTCTCTGATTTAGTCTCAGTGATTAGTTCAGTCAATTGTTTTAATACTAATTGCTTTTACATCACTTTGTAACACATACAATTTTTCTCCCCATCTCTCCCCTCCCCCTACTCCTTAATACTTTGCATTCTGATTACCCCTTCCCTCAATGAGCTCTCCCTTCTGTCACACCCTACCCTTCCCTTATCCTCATCTTCTCCCTTTTCTTGTAGGGCAAGATAAATTTCTATACGCCCATTACCTGTGTTTCTTACTTCCCAGTTATATGCGATGATAAT
This sequence comes from Notamacropus eugenii, assembly GCF_028372415.1. Lineage (NCBI taxonomy): Eukaryota > Metazoa > Chordata > Mammalia > Diprotodontia > Macropodidae > Notamacropus > Notamacropus eugenii. Next base: position 280,508,490 of record NC_092877.1, read on the forward strand.
TCTCAACATTCATTTCTAATACTTTGAATTTCAACTTCTCTCCCTCCCTACCACCCTACCATCCCCACTGAGAAGGCAAGCAATTCAATACAGGCTATATATGTGTCATTTTGCAAAAGATTTCCATAATAATCATGTTGTATAATACTAACTATATTGCCCTCTATACTACTCTATTCTCCCTTATTGTTTTATTCCCCCATTTGACTTTGTACCTTCCCAAAAGTGCTTATTTTGAGTTACTCCTTTCTCCCATTTGCCCTCCCTTCTCTCATTACCCTCACCCCACTTGTCACCTTCTCCCCTACTTTCCTGTAGTATAAGATAGATTTTCATACCAAATTTAGTGAGCATGTTATTCCCTCCCTAAGCCATATGTGGAGAGAGTATCTTCGCTTTTCCCCTCTCCCCTTTTCCCTTTTCTCCTCCATTGAACAAGATTTTTCTTTATCTCTTTTATGAGTTATATCTTGCTCCATTCCATTTCTCCCTTTCTCCTCCCAGTATTTTCCTTCCTCATCCCTTAATTTTTATTTTATATATATTTTTTGGGGGGGATATCATCTCCTCTGAGAGTGTGTGTGTGTGTGTGTGTGTGTGTGTGTGTGTGTGTGCGTGTGTACAATCCCTCCACCTACCCAAATACTGAGAAGAGTCTCAAGACTTATAAATATTTTCTTTCCATGTAGGAATGTAAACAGTTCCACTTTCAAAAGTCTTTTATGATTTTTCTTTCCTGTTTACCTTTTCAAGCTCCTCTTGATTCTTGTGTTTGAAAGTCAGATTTTCTACACAGTTCTGGTTCTTCCAACATGAATGCTTGAAAGTCTACTATATCATTGAATGACCATTTATTCCCTTGAAATATTATACTCAGTTTTGCTGGGTAGGTGATTCTTGGTTTTAATCCCAGCTCCTTTGAATTCTGGAATATCCTATTCCAACCTTTCAATCCCTTAATGTTGAAGCTGCCAGATCCTGTGTTATCCTGACTGTATTTCCACAATACTCAAATTGTTTCTTTCTAGCTGCTTGCAGTATTTTCTCCTTGACCTAGGAACTCTAAAATTTGGCCACAATATTCTTAGGAGTTTCTCTTTTCAGGTCTCTTTCAGGAGGTGATTGGTGGATTCTTTCAATCTTTATTTTGCCCTCTCCTTCTAGAATATGAGGACAGTTTTCCTCGATAATTTCATGAAAGATGATGTCTAGGCTCTTTTTTTTTTATCGTGGCTTTCAGGTAGTCCCATAATTTTTAAATTGTCTCACCTGAATCTATTTTCTAGGTCAGTTGTTTTTCAAGTGAGATGTTTCACATTATCTTCTATTTTTTAAAACTTTTGGTTTTGTTTTCTAATTGCTTGGTTTAACTCATAGTCATTCATTTCCCCCAACTCAATTCTCTCTTTCAGAGAGAATTGCAGTGAGCTTTTGAACCTTCTCCTCCATTTGGCTAATTCTACTTTTTAATGCCTCCTTCTCCTCATGGACTTTTTGAACCTCTTTTTCCAATTGAGTTAGCCTCTTTTTAAAGGTGTTATTTTCCTCAGCATTTTTTTGGTTCTCCTTTAGCAAGCTGCTAACTAGCTTTTCAAGTTCTTCTTTTGCCTGAGCTCAATTTAAGTTCACTTTCGAGGCCCTGGAGGCAGGGGTCTTGACTTCCTGGGACAGTAAGCCTTGTTCTTCCTCTTCTGAAAGGATGGGAGGAGACACCTGTTCACCAAGAAAGTAACCTTCTATGGTCTTATTTTTTTCCCCTTTTTTGGGCATTTTCCCAGCCAGCTACTTGACTTCTGAATCCTTTGTCAAGAGATTAGACTCAGCTGCTTGGTTCCCCTGGGCTTTGGGTAAGGTCAGGGCAGTCCCTCGGGGCTGGGTTCAGATCAGCTGCTCCCTGCTATTGCTTGGGGCTATTGCTGGAGAAACCCTGCTCTATCTCACCCAACTGAGAAAGCCCTCCCCCCCTAATCTTTGGAGCTTTCTTTCTTGCTGGTGGGTTGAGGTATCTGGGACCTTCCCTGCAAGAACTCTGCTTGAAGGTAAGTTCAGGTCCTGTTGCTCCCAGTACAGTGTGGCCAAGGCTGTGCTCTGCTCTGCTCCGTGTCCCATGAGATAGGCCCTTCCTCTATATTCTTTTTTTAAAAATTGCCTGATATATCATGATAGATACAAGGATTTAATTTTCCCTCATATATGTCAATATTAAAATATGGAAAAAAAAACATCAAAACTGATTTTTTTGTAGATAGGCATGACATTTCTTTAAACTGTTTTAATTCTAATGTGTTTCCTATGGAACACAATGATTTCATAAATTAATTG